>NC_092874.1:17216081-17356081 GCF_028372415.1 Notamacropus eugenii
TGGTTAAGGTGAGAAGAGGATGTTTGGGCTGAAGCATGGGAAGACATCTTGGAAGCGTGGTTAGTTTTCCTCACTCATTCATTTCTCCATTCTACTAGGAGAAACACCACAAACTTAGAAAAATAAATATAAAATATTCAGAAGAGGAAATCAACCAGTAGTAAGAGTAGTAGGGAGTGGGTGAGGAAAGAGGTGGGGAGAGAAAACGATAGAGAGACAGAGAAAGAGAGAGGAAGAGAGACAGACAGCCAGACAGACAGAGAAAGAGAGAGGAGAGAGAGGGGGAGAGAGAGAGAGAGCAAGAGAGAGACTGGAAAGTCTCCTGTGGAAGAGAAAACTTGAACAGAACCTTGAATGGTGCTTTGGATCCTGAGAGAGGCAAAGGAGAGGAGGGAGGGATTCCAGGCACTGGGGACAATTTAAGTTATATTCATCATCTTTTTATTGTTTTTTAAACATTTTCATTTAAAGTTTTGAGTTCTAAATTCTCTTTCTCTCCTTCCCCTCCCTCTTCCTGAGACAGTAAACAGCCAGATATAGGTTATATATGTAGTACAAGACTCAAACAAAATAAAAAATGGACAAAAAGAAATGACAAATCACATTCTTCAGTCTGTATTCAATCACCGCCGGTTCTTACTCTGGGGACAGATAGCATACTTCATCATGAGTCCTTTGGGATTGTCTTGGATCGTTGTTCTGCTGAGAATAGCTGTCATTCAGAGTTCTTCACTGAACAATATTGCCAGTACTGTATACAACATTCTCCTGGTTCTGTTTACTCCACTTGACATCAGTTCATGTAAGTCTTTCCAGGTTTTTCTGAAATCATCCTACTTGTCATTTCTTAAAGCACAATACTGTTCCATGACAATCATGTACCACAGCTTACTTAGCCATTCCCCAACGATGGGCATCTCTTTGATTTCCAATTCTTAGCCACCACAAAAAGAGCTGCTATGAATATTTTTATCATCATTTCTCTAAAGAAATATAGGGAAATGAATATTTACGTGAGCCATTCCAAGAGAGGGATTTTCATATCCTATCACTGTGTTCTAGCGATAAAAACACTGCATTATGAGTTAAAAGACTTAGGTACCAGGGCCATCTCCACCATTCATTTGCTGTCAGATTGTGGTAAGTCAGTCACTTAACCTCCTTGAATATGTAAAAGAGAAACAGCAATCGTCCCCAGCTTGCCTTCCAGGCTTGTGAGGAGCAAATGAGGTCATCTGTCCTATTGGTGGGAACGCAGGCTCATCTTTTCACCCTGGTTTGTCCGAAAGCTGAGGATCCTACGAAACTCTGAGTAGCTTCGTATTGTAGTAGCCTAGGAATGCTCTCAGTAAGAAAATGACAGCGAAAGAGGCAAAGATGAGAACGGTGATTTAAAAAAAGAATAAAGTGCCTTTATTTAAATGAAAAGAAAGACTACTCCAAAATTTACACAACTGATCATTTTGTGCAATTATTTTCAATAAGCTTTTATGGATTTGGGGGGGGGGGTTTACACCACCACAGCCCCTCTCCCCGTATCCCTTTTGCTCCCCTCCCAAGTAGCCATTGCATATCACAAGAAGACCAAAAAAAGCAGCAAAACTAACCAGCACATAGAAAAAGTCTGAAAATATGTGAGATGGACCATGCTCCCAGACCCCCGTCTCTGCAAAGTGGTGGGAGCTTGGAGGATGGGCGAGCGTCTTCTCATAAGCCATCACTGGAGACCAACCTGTTTTTGTACTTTGAAAAGAGAACATGATTTTTGTGCCTTTATTTTTTTGTGTGTGGTTCTTTCTTTTATATCGTTGGAGTCATTTCATCTGTTGTTTCCTTGGCTCTTGCATTATTTGATCCAAATCTTTTCCTGTGTCCTTGTTTTCACCATATTCATTAAAGCACAGAATTATTCCATTTCATTCAGGTAACCACAATTTGTTTAGCCATTCCCCAATCAATGGGCATCTACTTTGGGTAATCCTTTTTCCAGTGCCTACCTGTACTTTTTTCCTCCTTTCACAGAGATCTCATTTAGAGGTTTACCCTATCTTTGGGTCAATACAGCATGTGAAAGCATTTTGAAAATGGTAGAATATTATATTAAATTATTATTATTACCCAAGGTGATCCTCAGAAAGAGCATGTGAAAAGAAATCTTCCATCTTCTAGACCAATTAGGAGCAAAGGTGAAATGCCTACCACATGCGAGGCACTGCGTTATGTACTTTACAAATATTCTCTCTCATTTGATCCTCACAACAACCCTAGAAGGGAGGAGCTATTATGATTCTCATTTCACAGTTGAGGAAACTGAGGCAGGTAGTGGTAAAGGGTCTTGCCCAGAGTCACACTGCTAGTAAGATTTGAACTCAGGTCCACCAGGAAGTTGGCTCTAGTTGGCTCTTGGGGAAGGGGAAGAGGAAGATGACTTGGTATCTAAGATACCCATCAGCTACTCACTCTTTAAATGTAGACCTTGAAATAGCCTGGAGAACTCAAACAACAAACTGTACCAGAATGGGACTGGGATTACAGACCAGACTTTTGTCTGTAATCACTTGGACATAACATTGAACGGTATTTAAAAAGATGTTGCAATCTCGAGTGCTTATAACCTCAGAGCTGCGTAAAACAAAATCCTTGCAAATGATAGAGACCTAGCAGAAGAGACCAAAGACCTGGTAGAAAAAGGATGAAGCTTACATCCTCCTCTTCCTCCAGTCTGCTCCAGGAGGCATCCCCAGGGTGCCTGCAGTCAGCCTACAGATGGAGGAAGAACTCACATTCCAGTGTTTATTCAGTTACCAAAAGCAAATGCCAAAGTGTGCACAAATTAAATACCACATAATTTGGAGGAGGGGAAAGGAGAGCACTAGAAACCAAAGAGATGAGGAAGGCCCAAGAAGGGAAAATGGCATGGGGGACTAGCCTTGAAAAGAGGCAGAGATTCCAAGAGAAAGCTGGGAGGAGAGAGAACACTGAGGCAGGTATGTGGCACAGTGCACAGAGAACTGGGTCTAGAGTCAGGAAGACCTGAGTTCAAATCCAGACTCAGACACTTACTAGCCGTGTGACCCTGGGCAAGTCACTGTTTGCCTCAGTTTCCTCATCTATAAAATGGGGACAGTAATAGCACTTATATCCCAGAGTGGCGGGATCAGATGAGATAATAATTGTAAAGTGCCTGACACATAGTATATAAATGTTGTTACTATTGTAACGTAGTTGCTTCAGCCAAGTCCATCTTGCCATCTCCCCATTTGGGGTTTTCTTGGCAGAGATACTAAAGTGGCTTGTCTTTTCCTTCTTCAGCTCATTTTACAGATGAGGAAACTGAGGCAAACAGGGTAAAGTGACTTGCCCAGGGTCACCAACTAGTAAGTGTCTGAGGCTGGATTTGAACCCAGGAAAAGGAGTCTGCTGACTCTCTAGTGCTCTATTTACTATGGCGCCACCTAGCAGCCCATATTATGTAACATAACATAAATGTTAGCAGCTACCATTACCTACTTTTCCAGACATGTAGAACAGCCCAGCCCTATACCAAGGCATGGAGGAGGGAGAAGTAGCATATAACAGGGGAACAGCAAAAAAAGCTTGTTTGGCCAAAGTAGAAAGAGAGTGATGTGAAATCAGTTTGGAAGGATAGATTGGAGCCCAACTGGGACGGGCTTTGAACACCAGCATGGTTCAGTGACTTGCCTGTGATCACACTATTATCTATGTCAGAAGGACTTGAACTCACATCTCCCTGACTCTGAGGCCTGGCTTCTGTGCACAATGTCTCTCGCTTTTTATGATCACACACTTTTGAAAGCCATCACCATTCTCAAAAACAGGATTTAATAAACTTGGTGCTTTTTTTTTCTCATTCAGATATTAAATTTTCTCTCTGTCCAAGCATCCTGGTTTACCAGTTGTGGTTTCTACAACAGTCTTCTTGCCCATCTTGATTAATCTGACAGCTTAAAGTAATCCTGACAGACTCCCCCCTACTTGTGATAAATAGGTCATATTTTTGGTAACGCTCAATCCTGGCTCCTTTTAATCACTTCACAGCCTTGCCGCTTCACAGAGACAGACCCATGCCAGGACAGCCAGCAAATTGTGGCTCTTTGCAGTTGGAGAAGACAGAAATATCGCAGGAGCTAAATGGGTACATTTGCCATGGGGCTGAATGGCTGGTCAAGAGATAGAAGAGGAAATTAAAGGATGTGATGAATTCACTTGCCAGAATGAGAATACCTGCTCCTGTTTAAGAGACCGGACCAATGAGAGCGAATTCCAGTTGGCTCGCTGACTACCACATTGTCAAACGCTCTCATCCGGTCCACATCCATTTTATGAATTGATTGACAAAGGAATCACGGTTTGGGGCAGCTTTTATGTGCCGTTTGATATTGATGCCTTCTATAAAAAGCCCTCTGAGTGGACACCTGAAATCTTGTAATGAAAGCTTCAGAAACTGCCAGCTGAGAAGCATAATGGGATGGCCGCAACCTTGAGTACTTTGAGGCAAATAGGAACTGTCACCTCGTGAAAGCTGTTTGACCTCCTACCATCAGTGGCAGAAATCCACTTGAAAAGGTCCCTCTCTCAAGTTCTGTTACAGATAATAAGCCGTGACAGTGGAAACATCCACCTGAATGTCATGTGGTCAGAAAGCCAGAGGTAGTTAATGACCTAGAAATAAGGTACATGAATTAGGAAGAAAAAATTCAGGTCGCAGCAGACTTATGATACAACAGTGCACTCACCATCCACTTTTTCATTTGGTCAAAGACTAAGACCTGGAAAAGACCATGAAAGCCAGCCAGCCCCACCTCTTCATTTTACAGATGAGGAAACTGAGGCACAGAAAGGTTAAGCCATCTGCAATGGTGCCTGAAGAAGGACTAGAACTCTGGTCTTCTTGACTCGTACTCCAGTGGCCCAGCTGCTTTGTTGCCCAGACCTATTTAAGAAGTGGTCTAGAACTGCAATCAGTCTTGACAATTGGAGGTAATGGGTGACGCATGTGCTAAGCTGGTTTCTCTACTTGAGGGACTTGTGATTGGGAGGAGAGGCTATCAGAAGCGCTACTGCCCAAAATGCATGACTGACTATGCAACCAGGAGATGAGGCTCTCCAAATGTAATGAGGCTGGTTCACTGACAAGGGGTAGGTAACCTACCGCTGACTGAACTGGGAGGTTTGCCAGCTTAGGAAGAACAGTCTTGGCCAGACATTAGGCTCCATGGCATTGCCCTGAAAACCCAGGCTCATCTCTGTGCCTTGCTAAGGCTGTGGAGGGAGGGGATGGTGAGGCTAAAGGAAGATCCAGGACATCAGGACAGGCTTGGCTCAAACAGTCTGAAACAGTGAAATCCAAAACAATGTTATGGAAAGGCTTGCTTTATTTCATAAATTAAAAATAAAATTTAAGAAATAATTCCATCCCCCCAAAAGAGACGCTCACATCTTACTCTCACCATACACACACACACACACACACACACACACACACACACACACACACACACACACACACACACACACACACACACCCCAACTCCAGAGCCTACATTTCAGCTTCCGAAGGCAGCAAGCAGCTGTTCCCCAGCTTCAGACCAAGAACTATGGAAAGGATTTATCATCTGACAATGAATTAGAGGATGCTGTTAGTGAAAGGACCATCTTAGTCTGGGCAGGAAAAAACATTGCCTCCCACTCTGACTGGGAGAAGCTAGAGATCTAATATCTAACAGACACCAAACATCAGAAAGGATGTTTGGTACCCAAGGGACTGGAGGCTACGTTGCTTTGGAAGCTTCCCCTAACTCTTATCTGGGGGCAGATTGGGTGGAGTGCTGGGCCTGAGCTCAGGAAGTTCTGAGTTCAAATGCTACCTCAGACTCTTACTAGCTGTGTGACCCTGGACAAGTCACTCAACCTCTGTCTGCCTCAACTTCCTCAGCAATAAAATGGCACTGTTCCCCAGATTATCGTAAGGATCAACTGAGGTATATTTACTAAGCATTCAGCACAGTGCCTGGCACATAGTAGGTGGTAAATAGATGCTCCTTCTTTTCCCCTCCCCCTTCAGCAAGAATCAGTTTAGTGCTCCATCACGCAGTGTAAAGGAATCCTGAGTTTGTCCAAAGGTTGCCACAATTAGAGAGTCGTTTAATTAAACCTAGCTGCCAGGAAGGACTAGCAATGACCCTGACAATGACACTAGTATGTCAGCTGGTGTGAGGAAGCCATTTAGTCTCTGAATTTATTTGCTAACAGAACTTCCTTTCAATTGTACATCTGTCAGAAGGCCAAGTCTCCAGAGCCACAACTAAGACAGGGCTGCTGAACCATTGTCCTAGGGCACTGAAATTTAGAGGGGGCTGGCAGCACTTACTATCCTTCCATAGGGTAGAAACAATGGAGCTTATTCCTTAGCAAGAAAAATTAGTTAAAATGGGAAGCTTCTCCCCCACCCTCCTCCCATAGATCTCTGAATCTATGATCTTATGGCCATGATGAAGCTTAAAATAAAATAGGCAGATCCTTCTTGTTACCCAGAAACTCCCTCTGAAAATCACTTCAAAGCCACTAGGAATTTATATGTAACTAAGGCTGTGAAATGTGACCTATAATGCCCAAAACTTTCTCTAACCCCTGAGCTACCACAACATCGTTTCCAACCCCCAAGATATATCACAGCATAGATTTCAATACGCTCTGCTCAGTGTCTCTGAAATTTCAATTTTAACTACGCTCAATAGAAAATAATGTTTCAAAGGAAATGCCATCGAAGTGATTACACTCTCCTAATAAAAACATGTAAACATATATTAGATGCAAATGTGTACAAAACACATACAAGGGAATTTTTTTTGATAAAGAGGCTCTTGAAGCCAGAGAATTAAAAAAGCTTCATCTAGCACAGAGTTCTGTTTGATGAAATTGAGGGATTCTAAGAGGCAGAGTGAGGAGAAAAGTCACAGCTTGTGCAAAGGTACAATGATGGGAGATGAGCCTTTGTGTGAAAAAAATATAAGACGGCCAGGAAAGTGCATGATATAGAATTTTGTGTATTAAATCTGGGAAGGTAGATCTTTATAAGTAATAACACTCCTTGAATTCTCCTCTTCCTCTGCACAACCAATAATGATACTCATGTTCCAAGTGCTGACATCTTGTACCATGTCATTTCCTCCCTCCATATACTTTCCCTGCTCTGAATCCCCTCCCTTCTCTCATTCATAGGATTTTAGTAACAAATTCAGCAAAGGCAAATTTCAATTCTTGAGTTGATTTCCTTTAATAATCCTGAACTCATTGATCAAGCAGGAACACAGTGCTACCTGCCAACCGTAGCAGCCAGCTGGGGTCACAGAGAACATCAACAATGCAAGAGATGGAGAGACCAAATAGAGAGAGTTCCAGGCAGGCCAGACCACATGGTATGTCAGGTGAAGAATTAGAGATCCCCAAACCACATGGGGAAAAATCCTATTCACTATTACATGACGCTTCTCCTGGACTGAGCACCCTCAACCACAACTAGACCACTTGGCATTTGGGAAAAGACATGTCAAATAGACTTTTCTTTTTTTTTTTTTTTTTTTTTAATGTTTAACAATCACTGCCATACAATTGAGATTTTATCCCCCCCACACCTACCCCCCACTACCCCCCTCCCTCCCCACGACTGCATACAATTCTGTATGGGTTCTACATATACTTTCCTATTGAGTATATTTTCACTATAGTCATGCTATGTAGTCAGACTAAAATAAATGAAAGAAATCATATAACAAATCAAAACATGATACACAAAAACATACACATACACAAACATGATCTGCTACATTCTGTGAATGAATTCCATATTTCTTTCTCTGAGTGTGGAAGGCATTTTGCCTTGAGAACCACCATTGGGATTTTTTTTTTTTAAGAAGTTCTTGCGTTATTACGAAATTCCAAGTCTACCAGAAAAAACTCTCGCACACTGTGGTCGTTGCTGTGCACAAAGTTCTCCTGATTCTGCTCCTTTCACTCAGCATCAGGTCATATAAGTCCTTCCAGGCCTCTCTGAAGTCTTCTTGTTCATCATTTCTTATGGCACAATAGTACTCCATTACATTCATATACCATAATTTATTCAGCCATTCCCCAATTGATGGACATCCCCTTGACTTCCAGTTTTTGGCAACTACAAAGAGTGCTGCTATAAATATTTTTGTACATCTCTTGGGGATACAGTCCTAGTAGCGATATTGCTGGGTCAAAGGGTATGCACATTTTTGTAGCCCTTTGGGCATAGTTCCAAATTGCTCTCCAGAATGGTTGGATACATTCGCAGCTCCACCAACAATGAATTAGTGATCCAACTCTCCCACATCCTCTCCAGCATTTATCATTTTCTTGTTCTGTCATGTTTGCCAATCTTATAGGTGTGATGTGGTACCTCAGAGTTGTTTTGATTTGCATCTCTCTAATCAATAGTGATTTAGAGCATTTTTTCATATGATTATAAATATCTTTAATTTCTTTTTCTGAAAATTGCCTGTTCATATCCTTTGACCATTTATCAATTGGGGAATGACTTGTATGATTATATATTTGAGTCAGTTCTCTATATATTCTAGAAATGAGGCATTTATCCCCGAGCTTAGCTGTAAAAATTCTTTCCCAATTTACTACATCCCTCCGGATTTTGGTTGCATTGGGTTTGGTTGTGCAAAAACTTCTCAGTTTAATGTAATCAAAATTATCCATTTTGCATTTCATAATGTTTTCTTCTTTTCAAATAGACTTTTCAATTAAGATCAATTCCGTTGAGCAGAGGGTAGGAGAGAAGCATCCTAAGACCCCCCCGCTCCAGAACTTGGGAGATGGACCCAAAACCCTTTTAAAGCTGCTGGAGAGGACATGGCCAAATGTGAGGTGCAGCCTTTTGGAGGTGAGGAAAGAGAGAAAAAACCTCCTTCCATCTGCTTGCTTCCTCTTCAAGACCCCAGTGCATGTTGGGCCATTTGTCCCCATAGTCTATTCTGCTCTCATCTCTATCAGGTAAGTCACTCAGAATATCAGGGATCTTTTTGGAAAAGGAGGCATTTTTAAATAGTCTATGAACATTAACTTAGGAGTAGGAGGCTTCCCGTTTTAACTAACCACCACCCCAAGTTAGAACTCGCAAACCCTAGGAGAACGCCAGCTCCATTAACCAGCCAACCAGGTGAGGTAAGGAGAAAAATACTCCAAGTCAACTGGGATTTGGAGTCCAAGGGCCTGGATTCAAATCCTTCCTCTGTCATTTACTACTTGTATGTCCTTGAGTGAGTCACTGAACTTCTTTCTTGCTTTAAATCTATAATCCCGTGATCTAATAATTGAATTGGACATGATGTAGGGGAAGGGATTTTTAATTAGGGCTAAAAGTGTATAATGACTCCTTTTTTAGGGTTCATTGAATAACCAGAAACATCACAGCTTAACTAAGTATTCTTTTCTTCTTATTTGAAGTAAATTTTAATTTTTCAAATGGAAATATACCTTCTCTCCCTCCTACCTTCCCCCATTCCCACTGAAAAAGCCAAAAATAGATCCCTGTCACAAACAACACAATACATATTTATTAAATGTCTTCTATGTGCCAGGTGCCACTCCAGTATCTTTGCCAAGAAAACCCCAAATGGGGGGATGAAGAGTTGAACATGAATAAAAACAACTGAACAATTAAAAAAATGTGCCAGGTGCAGTGCTAAGCACTGGGGATACAGAGAAAGAAAGAAAGAGAGAGAGAGGAAGGGAGGGAGGGAGGGAGGAAAGGAAAGGAAAGGAAAGGAAAGGAAAGGAAAGGAAAGGAAAGGAAAGGAAAGGAAAGGAAAGGAAAGGAAAGGAAAGGAAAGGAAAGGAAAGGAAAGGAAAGGAAAGGGAAGGGAAGGGAAGGGAAGGGAAGGGAAGGGAAGGGAAGGGAAGGGAAGGGAAGGGAAGGAAAGGAAAGGAAAGGAAAGGGAAGGGAAGGGAAGGGAAGGGAAGGGAAGGAAAGGAAAGGAAAGGAAAGGAAAGGAAAGGAAAGGAAAGGAAAGGAAAGGAAAGGAAAGGAAAGGAAAGGAAAGGAAAGGAAAGGAAAGGAAAGAGAGAGAAAGAGAGAAAGAAAGAAAAAGAAAGAAAGAAAGAAAAGAAAGCCCCTCCCTGCCTTCTGGGGGTGGGGGGAAGACAACATACACAAGTTTAAAAGGCAGGAGGGAGAGAAGGGACCTTCCCCTTTCCCACCCCCCCAAAGAATGTATAATGAAGCAAAACCAATCCCTGCCTTAGCCATGTCCAAAGACACACCTCAATCTGCCCCCTGAGTCCGTGCCCTCTCTGTGAGGAGGTGGGTCACCTGCTTCACCATGAATCCTCTGGAACTGTGGTTATTTGCATTGATCCATGTACCTAAATCTTCCAAAATTATCTGACTTTTAATATTGTTATTCTATGGCTTGCTGTCCTGGTCCTGCTCACTTCATGCTGCATCAGTTCATACAAATCTTCTCAGCTTACTCTGAAACCATTCCCCTTATCATTTCTTACAGCATGATAACATTCTGTCACCGTTATATACCATCCCTGGTTTAGCCATTTTCCAATCAATGGGCATCCCCTCAGGTTCCAACCTTTTGCAACCACAGAAAGAGCTACCATAAGTATCTTTATGCATTGGACCGTCTTCCTATTTTTAAAAATCTCCTTCGGATATAGTGGTGCTCAGCAATATCAATGTCTAATAGTGGGATTGTTGGGTCAAAGGCCTTTGCACCTGTGCACCTGTACCATTTAGTAGCTTTTGGGGACAGTTCGAAAATGCTTACCAGAATGGCTCATTTCATTATCAATGTGCCTCCTTTCCCATAACCCCTCATTCATTTTCCTTTTGTGTCAACTTCACCAATCTGGTGAGTATGAGTTCAAACTCAAAGATATTTCAATTTATATTTCTCTAATTATAAGTAATTTAGAACATTTTTCATGTGTCTTGAATATATCCTTTGATCATTTATTAAGGAATTCCTCTTATTCCCATAAGTTTAAATGTTTCATATATATCTATTATATATATATGTTTATGTGTATTATGTCTACATAATGTACCTTTTGTCTACATCATGTACCCATTTGGAGTTTATGGGGGTGTGCAGTATGAGATGCTGATCTATACCAAGTTTCTGCCAGACTGTTTTCCAGTTTTCCCAATAGCTTTTGTGGAATAATGAGTTCTTACCCCAATATCTGGGATCTTTGGGTTCATCAAATACTATGACACTGGCAACAACAACAAAAAGCGCGTACTTAATCCAATCTTGATTTCTTAACCAGATTGTTTGGATGATTATCGCATTGTAGTATGGGTTATGATCTGGTTCTGCTAGGGCCCTTTCTTGCTTCAGTATTCAATGTCTATTTTTACAGTTTAAAAAAAAAGTCCAGGACTACAAGACTATAGCTATCAGCTGACCCAACTGGAGACAAGCCCAGCATCTCCAAAGAAATTAAAAAATACTCCAGTTCATTAGTGCCATGTGGTTCTCTCAATATCTCACACACGACTTACCCATTTATCTGTCCAAAAAGAAGCCTGTTGACTGAAGAAGGAATTTTCTCTGTGAAAATTCCAGAGTGCCTATGAATATGAGGAGCCAGAACTTGAAACCTCTCTTGTTCATTTTAGCTCATTATTTCTTAAATGTGCACCCAACCCAAATTTTACCTCAGAAAATCACTGTTGGTGAAGCTTCCTTTTTATGCCTAAAGATTTATAGGTTTTTCCTTTTTTTTTCCTCTATAGAATTTTTTTAAAATACAATTCATTGATGCTTTTTTTTGCATTTTTCTAGCCTTTATTGTTTTAAGGAATTTATTTAATTTTAAAGCAATTACTATTTCTCTCATTGAAGAAGAAGGAAAAAAAATGCTCATAACAAAGTTTTGAGAGTACAACAAAACCAGTTTCCGCATTCACCACGTCCATAAACGTCTATCTTAGTCCACATTTTTAGTCCCTCGCCTCTCAGACTCTTCATCTCAACCCTCTGCCTCATGGTTGATAATTGCATTGATCAGACTTCTGAAGTTTTTCAGAGTTGTCATTCACTTTCTGCTCTTTCTTGTTTCTCCTCACTCTGCATCAGTTCATATGGATCTTTGCGTTTCCACTTCATTTCTTCTGGCACAATGATATTCTATTACATTCATCGACCATAATTTGCTAAGCCATTCCCCACCTAGATTTTCAACTACCATGAGAAGAGCTGCTACCAATATTTTTGCATATGTGGGTTCTTTTCCCTCTCTTTGATCTCTTTCAGTGTCTAGGATTCCTTTTATTTGGGATCTCAAAATGATTTCTGCATATAGCTTCCTCCTTCAATTCTGAGTTTTGGGATTCTTTGTCATTTTCCTTTTTTGTCAGTTTCATCAATCTGATGAGTATGAAGTCAAACTCAAGACCTCAGAAGAAGTAAAGCTTGATTACAAATGTATAACCTATATCAAATTGCTTGCCTTTTCAATGAGGGGAAGAGGGAAGGAGGAAGGGAGAATATTTGGAACTCAAAGTTTTAAAAATGAATGTTAAAATTGTTTTTACATGTAACTGGGGAAAACAAAAAACTAAATAAGAGCTTAAAAAAGAAGTAAAATAAATAAACAAAAAACTATAGTGACTATAACAAGCAGGGTGTATAATATATTACCCTGTAGCAATGGAATGATGTTTCATTATGTGGATTCAGAACAAGAATGGTCATTATATTAATAACTTAGAGTTTGACTGCCTTAAATGAATCTTTACACAGGTAGTAGAGGGGAGAATCTACATTTATGTACACCTACTATGGGGCAGCTAAGAGGCACAGTGGATAGAGAGTTGGCCCTAGGGTCAGAGGACTTGAGTTCATGTTTAACCTCAAACACTGTGTGACCCTGGGCAAATCACTTCACCCTGTTTGACTCAGTTTCCTCATCTGTAAAATGAGCTGGAGAAGGAAATGGCAAACCACTCCAGTATCTCTGCCAAGAAAACCCCTAATGGGATCACAAAGTCAGATAAGAAAACAAGGACAAGGACACCTGAGTGCTTCACATATACTATTTCACCTTAACAGGTAGAACTCAAGACCACGTTACCTCTACACCAGTGCTCTTTCTGTTCTCCTGGGTTGCTTCCTTCTCTTGCCTTCCTGTCCCTGTGCTGTGATCAGAGTCATGGGCTCTAGAACCCAAAGGGGACCTGAAAACACAAGCACTGGCGCCATTTGCAAAAGGGGGCAGCAGACCGGCCTTTACAGAGGGAAAGGCTTCCATCTTGGGGCATTGGAAGGCCCTAGAGGGGATACCCACCAGCCAGCAGATGTCGCTGCATCGTCCTAAATGAGCAGGGCTCACGTCTACATTACGTAATCCTGCATTCCCAGAACCCAGGAGGGAAAACCCCCAGCATGCTCCTGCTTTCCCATCTGGGGCCCCACCATCTGCTAACAGACGGCCCAGAGGCGGGCCTCCTCCCCCCAAGGGCAGGTGGAGAAATCCTGCTGGAGACGGGCACCAGGGCTCGGCCCGGAGAGCCCGGCTGCCTCTCCCATCTACCCACGCCTGGTTTGGAAAGCACAAAAAATCCTCTTTTTAGACCACGCTTCATTCTGCATCACAGGCGGGTGTAAAGCTGGGCACTCTGGGGCTGCCGCAGTCTGCCCAAGAAGAATGCATTTAACTGGCAGGGAGTCTGAATCCAGGGCTCAGAGGTAGAAACTTCCAGAGTTACTCCTTTGTCAATGGCAAAGAACCGGACTGGCCATGGACAGGCTGAGCCCTGCGCATACGGGGCCTGCTTGAGCAGTGGTAACCAAGGCTCTGTTTAACACACTCCTCTTGTGAAGCAAGGACTCCTTTGCCTTCTTCCTCAGTGGGGCTTCTCCCTTCACAGAATAATGGGTTTGCAGAAACCCAGAGTCTCAAAGAACCCGAGAGTCCAGTCCAATCCACGCCAGGCCAAGAATTCGGTCAGCTTCTAATATCCCCAGCCAGAGGTCATCCAAGCTCGGCTTGAATATCTCCAGAAAGAAGAAGCCCATCATGTGCCAAGGTGGCCTGCTGCATTTTGGAGAGACTTTCCACATTCTAAAGCTAGTGTTGTAATTAAGAAGAGAAATCTACTGGCTTTTAATCTCCTCCCTGAAAAAATAGGGAGGGAGGGAGGGGGCTCAGTTTGAGACATGCCCGTGTGCGCCACTGGAAAGCACCCTTCCCATGATTCAAAGGTACCAAGCCTTCCTTTTCTCTCCATCTTGGCAGGGTTCGGTGGCTGAGGGGATGGCCCTTTCAGGGGCCAAGCTGCCAAGCCCCGTCTCATCGGTGGGAAACATAGAAAGAACAAAACTCTGCCTTCTCCTAAACATGGGAACCTCCCACTGGGTGTTTCTGGAGGAGTAAACATTTCAGTACCAGCCGGCAAGTAAACACAGCACTTTATAATTTTTATCACTATTGATCAATTTATATTATCATATAATAAAGTCATATCAATTTAAAAAAGGTGTCTATTCTGTGCCAGGCACTGTGTTGAGCATCAGAGATACAAGAGCAAAGCCCAGTCTCCGTCCTCTAGGTCCTTACAGCCTAATGAAGGAGACAGTGAGAATCTAAAGAAACACACAATCTATGGGCACGGCAGATCAAAAGTAGTCTAAGAGGGAAGGCACTAGAAATTGGGGGAACCACTCAGTGAGGCAGCAGATAGAGCTGGGTCTGGAGTCTGGAAGACTCCAATCTGACCTGCGACACTGATGAGCTGTGTGACCCTTGGTACGTCATTCCCCCACTCTGTTTGCCTCAGTTTCCTCGTATGTCAAAGGGGAATAATAATAGCACCCCCCCTCCCTGGTTTCTTGCGAAAATTCAATGAGATGTCTGGCATGGAGTAAGTCCTTAACAGATGTCTATTCCCTTCCTCTGTCGTGGCAAAAGACGGCATTTGAGTTGCATTTTGATAGAAGCCAGGCATGCTAAGAGGGAGAGGTGAAAAGAGACAGCCTCCTAAGCACGGAGGTGACCCATTTTATAGCAAATACAATAAATAAATAAGCAGATGAAAGCAAAGAGATGCAAGACCAAGTGTCCCGATGGAAACATCCTCAGCAGATGGGGGTTATGTTCTAAAAAGGGAATGAAATTATTTTTGTTTTATATTGTTCCATTTACATGTAAAAATTTTCAACATTCATTTCAAAATTGGAGTTCCAAGTTCTCTCCCCACGCGTTGAGTTGAGCAATTTGAAATCGGTTATACATGTGAAGTCATGCAGAACATATTTCAGGGCAGCATTTTTTTGAATGAATATCCCACCAACTACGTAAAGCCTCACAAAATAGAAAGCAATTTTTTTCCCAAATGGCTCACTGTAAAGAATTTTGACCTGATAAAATTGAACCAACTCCTTCATGTCGTATTGATGCTTAAAAACTGAACCTCCAGGTTGCAAGCTCAGGCATGACCCCCTCCCCCTTCTTTTCCAGGTCAGTAGGTCAGTATAAGACTCCCATCACTTACCTCACTATGAGGGGGAATGGCGCCATCTTTGGAGGCTGCCATGAGTCCATTACCCTGGGCTAGATGGAGCGAGGCCCGCTGTTGGCTGGGTGGCATTTTCCCCTGGGTTCAGAGGAGATGCTGCGGCTGCTCTAGCTGACTATACCCTCCCATCCGCCTAAGGAGTGGTCCAAGCCCAGCCATGTTGGCCCCAGCTCCATGAAGGTTTCCCCATGCTCTAGGTAGCAAGAGGAGCCTGTCAATCAGGCAGCACCTTGCCACCAATGGCATCTTGCTCTAACCTCCCCTTTCTGTATTTTTAGCTGGAATGTGTGACAGGTGAATATCGCTCTTCTCTTTTCAAACTCTGGCTGTCTTTTCTTCCTTTTATTGAGGCTTTTGTGTGAGCTTCATGCTGACAAAGGGGGATTGGAAGATAGGACGATCCGCATTTCCCCTTAGCTGCGTATGGTGGGGCTGCCGGGGCCATGACGGCAGGTCTCAGACAGCCTGAGCCTTGGAGCGTTGCCCCTTCGGCTAGGGAGTTCGAGATGGCACAGCGTGGGTAGCCTTTTGTCTGCCCCAAAGGGAAGGGGAGAAATAGAACTTCTATGGTAGCAAGCTGAAAAGACACATCACTGATTCATTTTCATGGCTAACCTTGGTGCCTTTAAACAGATCAATGGCAATGATGCTGGTGGCACATGGCTTACTCTGGCCGTGGGGTCCCTGTCCAAGAGCATCTGCTCAGCGCCTCCTCCGCGTAAGGCACCGTACTAAGCAAAGCCCACATAAAAAAAGGGCAAGATCAGGCCCTGCCCTGGGGGAGCTCCCACTCTAATGAGGTCTGCCCAAGCAAGGGGACATTCAGTGGAATCCAGGCGTGGGGGAAGGGAAGACTGCTTTGTTGTAAAAAGCCTAAGATGGCAATCATTTTTTCTAAATGGCTACAAAGGTGTGTGTAACTACAGTTGCAGAATATTGTGTGTGCTGTGGGGTTTAATTGGACGTTTGACTCCTTCAACTGATCCTTCTTCTTTGTTTTTGTCTCAAGAGATGGCTCAAGGGGCAGGGGGGGGGGCTTAGGGTTGTAAATGGAGGTGATTCGAAGCAAGAAGGCAATTATGATTTTTAAAAGCACAAAAGTGTTTGCTAAAGTCCACAGAGAAAAGCAGTAGACATGGTGGAAGGGAGAGAAGATGGGAAAGAGAGGAAAAGAGAGGGGGAGACAAAGGGAAAAGGGAGGAAAGGGGGAAAGGGAGGAAAGGGGGAAAGGGAGGAAAGGGGGAAAGGGAGGAGAGGGAGCAGGGAAGGGCAAGAGAGGGGGAAAGGGAGAGTCCGGGCAGCAGATGGGCAGAGAGAAGCCTTCTGGAGCCAGCAGCCCAGTGGAAGAAAATCTGCTCCTCAGGTCACTGCCCGGCTGGGCTCTTTATGCCTGTCTACACTTACTCTCCCTAATGGAGCAATTAAGTTCAACTGAGCTCATCTTATTACTGCCCCCAGCCCCAATTACCCCCAAGCCTTTGGCCCAAGATGCTCCTGAGCTGCCCTCCTGGGAAACAGGGCTGGGCTCAGCTGGAGCTACCAGCTCAATTAAAGAAAGAAATTAGAGAAAGCCCATGAAAGGGAGTGGGGATGGGGGTGGGGGTGGAGAAGTTTGTTTTGTGCTTGAACGGTTTTTTTTCCCCAAAAATCTGGAACGTGGGAGGGTGAAGAAGACTAAATAGCTTTATTTATACAGCGCTATAAATAAGGTTTGTAAAACTGTGTACATACATTATCTCACTTAATTCTCACCACAACCCTGTAAGGTAGGTGCTACCCTTGTCCTCATTTTACAAATGGGGAAACTGAGGCACGGGGGGGTTAAGTGATTCACCTAGGGTCACTCAAGTGGTGTCATAGGTGAGGTCTGAATATCCATCCACAGTCTGACACTACCCATTACCCTAACCTGTCTTCATGTGGGTAAAAATAATCACAGAAATAATAAAAATGCTGGGAATAAAAGGAAATTTAAGTTAAACAATAGAAACCAATAAAGGTTGAGGTGGCTTTTTCACAGAGATGGCAGAGGGCACAGGAAAGGGACAAATGTGGAGGGGGCCTAGCAGAAGCACTGGCTTTGGTAACTTACCACCTGGGTGACCTTCAGGAAGTCACAAAAATCCTCTAGAACTCAGTCTGCCCAAATAGAAAAAGAAGGGGCTAGATTCTAGTCTCTAAATGCCAGCCCCACCCAGCCCAGGAGTAAAGAATTTCAATGGAACTTAAATAACCAGATGTTGTTGTGGTTCAGTCATTACAATTATGTCTGACTCTATGACCCATTTGGGGTTTCTTGGCAAAGATATTGGAATTTGCCATTTCCTTCTCCCGCTCATTTTACAGATGAGGAAACTGAGGCAAACAGGGTTAAGTGACTTGCCTAGGGGAAATGCCAATGAATTCGTGCCAAGCACAGAGTCTCGATTACGATATAAGTAATTATTAAGCACCCACTACATGCCAGGCCTGTGCTAGGTACTGGTTTTCAAAGACAAAGCAAAATAGTGCCAGCCCTCTAGGAGCTTGGTTAATAAATGTCTGCTCACTCCGTTAAGTCCTACCTTCCCCTCACCCTTACTCCCATCTGCACAACTGCCTCTTGCAGCAGGTACACACTGGCTCTTACTGCTCCAGAGCCAGGCCACTTGCATCTGCCCCTTTGGGGGAGGGGCACCTGCAATGTCCTGGGAGTGACTCTGACCTAAAGCCATTGGCTTGAGCCCCACTGACTGTAGTCCCGATATTTGGGGCCAGTCACTCACTGTGACTGGGGCCTCAGTTTCCCTGTAACTATTTAATATCGATTAGCTTTTACAAGGACTACTTACTTCCAAAGGTAGGAGGAATGAAAGGACCAGCATTTCCCCCAACATCTCAGGGAAACATTCTTCTCTATCCCACTTTGGCCTCTGGGTACAGGGGGCTAACCCTTAACCCAGTCCCACCAAGTTCACATAGATTGGAATTCCAGCTTTTCCTAGCTGTGGCATGTCCTGAGCTCAGTCACTACAGGGTTAGTACCCAAAGGTCACTGCTGGGGTGGCTCCCCCTTGCTCTTCTGGTCACCAATACCCAACTGGCAGTAAGACTGGGACTTCAGGAAGCCCAGTGTTACCCTCCTCATCTTTCAAATCTCCCAAGGACAGAGGCCTCCCCTTCTATGGAAAAAATCCAACATGGAGACCAAGGCCTGAGAAGGTTCCAATGCCCCTCCTCTCCAGTACTGTTTCTCAAGGAAGTCAAACAAAGACAGGATATGCTCCCTCTAATTCTGTCTATACAGAAGCCAATGACTTCTCCTGACTAGATTTGGGGTGTCTGTGCATGCTCAAGTTTCTCCAAGACCCTTTCCATCATCAAGGTTCTCCTCCTCTTCTGTGCCCTCTGCCCATGACCCAGCAACATTATCCATGAACAACTCAACAACAAACATTGGCCCCCTTTGGAGCCTGCCCCCTAAGTCACAGAATCTGTCTTCTACCCTGCTCTGCCACCACCTTCCCTCTAGATATGAGCTGCTAAGATGCTGTTGCCTAGAGATGAGTACATCTTAAACATTCCCAGCCCGTTCATGGCCCACCTGAGAATGGGAATAGCAAAATCAAAGCTAAGAAAACTGTTTTTGGGATGATGTCAAAAGGGTCCTTCCGCCTCAGTGGGAGCCTGGGAGGGTGGCATTGTAGAAACAGCACTAGACAGGGAGTCAAGTGACATGAGGTAGAATACCAGCTTTTCTGAGATATGTGCAACCATATTCAAGTCATAAGGTTATTAGGTAGGTTCCCCTCTGTTTCCAAATCCATGTGCTTTTCTAGCTCCTCTGATAAAATATCAGCCAAGCTGGTCAAATGTAAGTACTTAAAGCCTATGTCCTCCACTGTCCCCAGCAATCCCAGTGTCCTGTCCCTTTCTCACTCTCCTCCAAATAAAAAGAACAGACTAGAATACCTGTCCCATGGCTGCCCTGGGAAGGAAGAATGATGGGCAAAGATGGATAATGTTTCCCACACTCCCTGGAGAGTTCCAGACCCTGCCCTTAAGGGTCAGGCACCTGCCTGAAGGGTCCAGTTCTCCCGCTAGATCAGAGACTGAAGCAACAACTTGACTACCTGTCTGACTACCTGAATTGTGTAGCACACCAGACTAAAACAGGGCACGTGGAGGCTCCCTCCAGTCAGTCAGAGAGAGAGCCAGGTGCAGCCTCCCTGTGGGAACTTCCAACATGCTATTTAAGTTCATTCTGCCTCCATCTTCTCCTCTGTTAAATGGAGCCAAGGAGAGTGTTGTGAATAGTAATTATCGTTTATGGAGATCGTAGATTAAAGGCTTTTGGGCTTTGCAGAGTGGAGCTCACACCATGATTAGTGGAACAAGAAGAAGAAAAACTAGTCCCAGGCCACCACAGAGTCCTGTTTCTCCATAACATCACGGCCTTCAAGGGCCTCCTCCTTCTGCTTCATTACAGGTTTTGAGGTCAGCGGAAGCATCCACACTGAAGAGAGGACATCACCCAAACTTTTGTCTGTAATGTGTCCCTCCTCCTTGTTCAGTCATGGAGTTGGGCCAGAGTATTGGATCTCAGAACAGAGGTAATGGGAGGGAGGAAGAGATAGATGGGAAAAGAGGGAGTAATGAAAGAGAGAGAGAGGGAGGAGGGATGATGAATGGTAGATATAGGTAGATGGGGGTGGGGAAAGAATTTCATGTAATTGGTAACCATAGCATTCCACTAGAAATTTCCCTTCTATCAAAGAATGAGACATTTAGAAGGACCATGAGTATACTTACCTATTGCTTGGATGGATGTCTCTATATAACACTTGCTTCTTTGAGGTTCTCATAGACTTACAGGTATTCACCAAGAACCAAAAGAAGGCAGTCTCAATTTGTATTTGTACAGAAGTTGCAACTGTTCACTGAAGTGACTGTCTTTAAACAGCTGAACACACAAGACAAAGTCCCCAAATATTTACAAAGCAGTTTCTGTGATCATGGTAGCATGGAAAGGTGCAGCTTCCAAAGCTGACCTGCTGTGAAAGAAAATCTTCCTGTGGATGTCCAAGTCCAGGCCCATCACTTCATGGAGTCTGTATTTAGAAAGGGTCTATCCTTCTGCCAACAAAAATGAAATATTGGCAAGTTTCTGAATGATATTCTCACTCTAATAAAGTATATTCTAAAACACTTGACAAAATGGTTAGTGTGAGTCAACAGTCTTTCCTGGGGCTCTTGGTAGTCTCCAGCTGAGTCTCCCAGAGGCCAGAGCAGCTCAAAGGCAGATTCTGGAATGGAGGGTGCCGTGGTGGTTACTTTGGGAGTGATCCAGGTTGACTCTCACCACACAGGCCTGTACCACTTTCTTCTTAGAGGCAGGAACCAAGAAGGAATCCTCCAAATGGGGCATGGGTAAGCCCCTCAACCACTCAATGGACAAAGCAACCTGTCAAATGCAGAGAGGAGGGGATTTTCCTTTTCTAGCAGTTGTCAAAGAATCCATTCAGGCAGAGGCTGGACAAAATGGCTGCAGAGATCTTCCAACTCTGGTTCAGCAACTGAACCTGACAAAGACTTGTTCACCACCATAAGCGATCACCAAAACATTGGTGCCAGTCGTTTATAAAGTGCCAGGCTCTGTACCAAGTACCTGGGAGACAAAGAATGCTAAAAACACAATGCCTGGCCACAAGTAGCTCACATTCTAATACACGTACATGTGAATAACTGGGTCTGTACACAAGATAGACAAAATTGATGGCAAGCAATCTCAAAAAGGAAGGCACTGGCAATTGGAAGGACTAGGAAAATCCTCCTCCAGGGCATAGAATTTGAGCTGAAAGATTCGGAACTGGCATTTATAAAGTACCTCCTATGTATCAGGCACTTTAGAAATATTCTCTTATTTGATCCTCACAACCCTGGGAGGCAAGTGTTATTATGGTTCCCATACTTTACAATTCGGGAAACTGAGGCAGAGGTTAAGAGATTTGCCCAGGATCATTATGGTGAGCATCTGGGACTCCAGTCTTTCTGACTCCAGACCCAGTGCTCCAAGCACTGCACCTCCTGCTGCTTCTGAGCTGAGGAAGGAAACCATGGAAATAGGTAGGGGAGAAAAGGAAGAGTAGACAGGCACAGGAGAACACAAGGACATAGGGAGGGGAATGACCAGGGGCCAAGGGAGGTGGAGCATAGATTTGGGAGGGGAGCTAAGTGTGTGAAGACTGGAACGAGTCCAGTCATGAAGAACTTGATACTGACTTTCCTTGTGATCCTGGAAGGGTCAAGGGGAGCCGAGGAAACATCCTAGTTCTTGGAGGCAGAAGACAGGTGCCGCTCTCTGGGTGGGGCGACCTGGGCTCATCATCTCCTTGAAGATCATCCTTTCAGATTCTCCTGAGTAGTCAGTAGTAATCGAATCACAGTAGACAGAGTGAGGCCAAGAAAAGGAAAAAAAAAATTACTTAAATCAGGCTACAAGGTGAGCCATAAGAAATTAGAAGCAGCAGCAGGCCCTCCAAAGTCCACTTGGAAAAGCTACATCTGTCTGGACCGGCCGGGAAACAAATGTATGGGATCCTGTGGTCTCCCCTTCTGGAGAGAAGACTGGAGAATGGTCATCATCTCTCGGTATTGGGCTACAGAAGTCTCAGGATCTGAGGTTCATCAGTGTCCAAAAGCGGCTTTAATGTCACTGCTGGATCACCTGCCTGGCCCCATGGGCCAAATGGGCTACACCTTCTGGCTTCTCCAGCAGTGTACATAGTCAGTATTCTGTCAAATAATTAAGCAAGCAAATGAATGGAGAGAAATATCGAATAAGCACAACCCTGCCAAGAATATGGTATGCAGCAACAATTTCCTTGAAACTGCTAAAGAAAGGGAAGAGAAGTCTAATTTTATGCATTGCGATTTTAGAATCACAGGGTCAGGAAAGCAGGAAGGGTAGCAATCTTGCCATCAGGAATCACAATTAGGGAGCCCTTTTGTTTCCTGCCTCGGGAGAATAATAAAAGTTTTGCCGTGTCTGCATAGAATCAGTCCCTCCGATCCAAGTTGCAGAACACTGAAATAAAAATGTTGTAGCCTTTTATAATGGATGCCTTCCAATCACATGATGCTGCTTATCTGGGTAAAGAATAAAAATGAAAGCAGTGATATTTATAGCTCTTTTTCTCCAAGAAAGAATGAAAGATGACAAATCTTTGACAAAGGACAAGAAACAATCAGAAAAGAAAGTTGAGCACTTGGCAGCAAGACGAAAATATCGGAATGTGTTGGACTTCAGTTCAATCTAACCCAACAAACATGGCGCCCATTCCCCACTCCCTACTCCTCATCCCCAGCCTGGAATGGTTTCACTCCTTACTTCAACCTCTGAGAATCTCTGTTTTCCTTCCAAACTCAACTCAAGCGTTCTCTCCTATGTGAAACCTTTCCTGTTACCTTCAGTCACCGATGCCTCTTCCCTCTATCCTCCCAACAAATCACCTTATTTTTATTTTTTTTATATACCTCCATATGATCCTTCTAGCACAGCATCTCTGATCCTCTGGATAGCTTTTCTCCTCTGATAGAATGTAATCTCCTCTTGCTCCTCTAAGCACTAGTATCAATGCCCCCACCATCCATAAGCATTTATAAAATGCCTACTGTGTGTCAGTCACAGTCCTAAATTCTGGGAAGACAGAAATAAAAGTCCCACAGTTCCTGCCCTGAGGAAGCTCGCATTCTCCTGGGTCCCTTTTTATTTGTGACAGTCCCCAAATATCTGCTATGAAATCTGGAGTATCCTCATTTATTTCATTAAGTTCTTTTTTAAAATTTAATAAGCCTGGGGGTGGGTAGGAAACCTGTGGTAATGAAATGCCTTCTGGAAGGAGACAAGCTCAGAGTGCGTTATCTACCACAATGGTCCCGGAGAACAGACAGTAAAGCAGTATGATTGAAGATGTTTTAAAGCTACAAAATGGCACATTTCTTCATCGTGGTGGGCTTCTTTCTCTACTAAATGACTCACAAACAGCTCATTAAGGATCCCCCTAATGGACTGATGAATGAACCCCGAGGAGCTGCTGGTGGGATGGCTAAGGGCACCAGACCTGGAGTCTGAGAATCCATATGTATTCCTGCCATATGTATACCTCCTAGGGGACCTGGAACAAGTCTCTTCTTTCCCTGTCTGGGCCTCGGTTTCTCCCTCTGTTAAATGAAGGGGCCTCTGAGGTCCCATCTGGCTTTGGAATGATGCTTCTCTGTTCCCATGACAAGCCTGCAGTTTGGACCACTCAGAGCACATGGTCAGGAGCCAGGTCCCTGGGGTCTAGGGTCTTTCTACTGCTATAGTGCCCAAGCCCTCACTAAGGTGCTAGGGGGCAGGATTCAAGCTGAAAGCAAAAGAGAACATCCCATAACCCCTTAAGGTTGTCGAACCCTGAAGGGGAGACGTAGATAATCAATGCACTGCAGACCCCAATGGTCAGTTTGAGAAGGAGTCAAAATAATGACCCTCAGAGACCCCACAGAAGGCACTAACCAATCAAATGGAGCTCCCACTCTCCTTAGCTGAATCCAAAAAAGGATGGCAAAGTGCTGTAAATTCTCAGGCCCCAGGCCTTTGTCTCCCTATCCAGGCCCAGCTCCTGAGGGCAGGGTCCTACTATTGGGACAGCTAATGATGGGGTTCAGACTCTGGGAACCTCCTTGAACTCTTCTTGAATCTTCCCACTTAACCTGGCCTTTCAGTACTCAGATCTGTGGCCATTTGTTACCTCTCGATTGCTCCACCTGCTTCCTACTCAAACCCTCCATGGTCTGATATCTCCTGATTGCCTCCAGCTATTTCCCACCCTGGATTATATCACTAGTTGCCCCAATCCCATCAAGATTCTCCTTAGATCTGCCTCCCAGACCACTAGACCACCTCTAGATCTTTCCCATGGACTTTCTGTATTTAAGTTCCATCTCACCTCCATGAAGGTGCTCAGACTCAATCCAGCTCAGACTCTGTCTAGCTGAGATTCTATCTGGCCCGCTTGTGAATACAAGCGTCACAAATGCTTAGCCTCCTCAAGAGTCAACCCAAGATGGCAAATCTTTAATAAACTGGTTTTTTGGTTTTTTTTACTTAAAGAAGGCTTGCGTCTAATTCATTCAAGCAGGACCCAGCATGTTGGTATTTTGGAGTCCCCAACACCCCTAAACCTTGTCACTATGACCTTGTGAGTTTCAAAGGGTCAGTAGAATGAGCCTCCACTAGAACCAGGGAACTGAAGTCCAGACCAGAGGTTGTCAGAAGCAGGAAGGAAGAAAGCATATATTTATTAAAGGCCTCCTATGTGCCGTGCCAGTCCTACCATGCTAAGTGCTTTACAAATTTTACTTTACTGCTCTAAATAATAGATTTCCACAACAACCCTGGGGTTAGGTGCTATTATTACAAAGTGAGGAAATTGAGGCAAACAAAGGCTAGGTGACTTGCCCAGAGTCACAAAACTAGTTTGTGTCTGAGGCTAGATTAGAACTCCAGGGCCCTACCTAGATCCCTTCAGGTAGCCAAGCACCCAGGCTGGCAGCAATACAGTTGAACCTACCCAGGAGCCGCTCAGCCCATAGTTGGGATCTGTGCCCTGTTGCCAAGGAGCACCTTATCCAGTGTTTAGACTGAATTTGAAAGCAAACATGAAAGGTCAAAGACATTGGAGCAGCTGCTTTATATTGAATTCCCTTCCCCTCAGACTAAGGTGGCATAACAGAGGGGGTGCCCAGCTTCATTCAATGAGAACCACCTAGACCTGTGTCCAATGTATTCTTGGGAGAAAATATGTCAGAATGAGGGCTTGAGCCAGACCTTCAGGGATACCCCTGGAATCCTGAGGGGGATACCCAGCCTTCAGGGAAACCTGGCTTGAGGGAAGAGCCAAGATGACAGAGTAGAAAGACAAAGCTGCTCTAGTTCTCCCCTCACAGTCCATAAAATACC
This sequence comes from Notamacropus eugenii, assembly GCF_028372415.1. Taxonomy (NCBI): domain Eukaryota; kingdom Metazoa; phylum Chordata; class Mammalia; order Diprotodontia; family Macropodidae; genus Notamacropus; species Notamacropus eugenii. The sequence continues at coordinate 17,241,659 of NC_092874.1, forward strand.
TGTAAAAAATGACTCTAAACAAATTCTAGAGCAGGAAAGCCTGGCTTGCTGGGCTGGGTAGGATTTCAGAGAAGAACTCCTGAAGTCTACGTACATAAGGCCTGCAAAATTAACACAAGGTGGTTTGGGGAGGATGAGCCCTTGCAGAAGGGGACAATGAGAAAGGCTTTTATATAGAATTGGCATTTGAGCTCAGACTTGTAGGAAGTCAGGTATTCCGAGAGGCAGAAGTGAGAAGGAAGACCACTGAGGGGGGAAATGGGGGACACCTAATGCCAAGGCCCAGAGACAGGATGAAATAGTGGATGTGACAAATAGCAAACCAGAGAGACTAGCTGTATGCCTCAAAGGGGAGAAAAGGACTCCTGGGAACCAGGAGCTGAGTCTCCTCTTTGCCATGGGTGCTCTCAAAGCTTGTCCCTCAGATTCTGTGTGTCCTTGTGGGAGAAGGTAACATAGACTTTTGGGGGCTCTTACTGTATCTGCCTTATTAATAACCTTCTAATTAGCCTAATTAAGTATATATAGCTGGCTAATTGATATCACATAGTCTTTCACCCTGTTTGCCTCAGTTTCCTCATCTGTAAAATGAGTTGGAGAAGGAAATAGCAAACCATTCCAGTATCTCTGCCAAGAAAACCCCCAAAGGGGTCACGACTGGAAAATGACCAAACAATTTATATCAACCCATAACAATCAATTGGAAAAACACTTAGGGTTGGCTCATCAGCTACCTGCAGTACTAGAGAAACTGCTCCCCACCCTCCAGCCCCTCAGGGACCCTGGATTTGTTCTGTAAAGTTTGGATTCAAAGGACTTCACTTGAGGATCTAGATGGCCACATGTGGTCTCAAGGCTGCAGGTTCCGCCCCCCTGCTTCAGATCCTTGAGGGGAGAAGTATCAGCCTCTTTGGGAACCCAATTTTGCCACCACAAATGGGGAGTCCAGATAGCAGCCCCTGAACCAAAGCTCCAAAGACACAACTGTGACCCGGGAGAGTCGCTTCAGTTGGATGATGGCCTTTGAAGCCAAATTGTACTGAGGGAAGATGAGAGTGCGGGGGACAGAGGGGAAATAGAGGCACCAAGAATCTGCCAGGAGTCCGGCTGAAGGGAGAGAGAGGACAGTCAGTAATGGACGTGATCTATGAGGGTTTTTCAAAGGACAATTTGGGCACATTGGTGGCATGAAGGACAGAGCATTAGAGACATGAAAGATAAGGAGAGTGGGGGGCTGGACAGTGGGGTGATCCATAGGAGGGAATGGGGTAGAAGGGGCTCAAGGACAAGCTGACCTAGATGAAAAACAGATTAACCAAGGGAGAAATACTTGGGAGCAAGGCAGTGATGTCCAGTTCAAGTGATACAGGACAAAAAAGGGGGAGAAGAGGGACTTCTCAAGGATTTTTTGGTCAAATATAAATTGAGAGCCTCCCCTGGTAGGAGGAACAGGTACAACTGGAAAACAGGTTCAAGCAACTGGGTGGCACAGTGGAGTCAGGAGGACCTGAGTTTAGATCCAGCCTCACTTACTAGCATGTCACTCAACCCTGACTGCCTCCAAAAAGCAAGAAGGAAAAGAAAGCTTGCAAGTCACCATCATCAGAGAGACAGAGAATCATTTGTGTGTGTTCGTCCTTCATTGCCGAAGAAGACCACACCATCAGAGCAATGATGACGTGACTTGCACTTGACTTTGTTTTGAATGAGGGAGGGCTGTGCAGGTCACCAGCCTCACTTCTCCTCCAGAGCCATCTGAATCCAGTGACGAGATAATCATCAGGATGACTGGAGATGACCCAGGATGTGGCAGTTGGGGTTAAATGACTTGCCCGAGGTCACACAGCTAGTGAGTGTCAAGTGCCTGAGGTGAGATCTGAATTCAGGTCCTTCTGACTCCTGCACTGGTACTCTATCCACTGCACCACCTAGCTGCCCCTAGAGAATCATTTAGCTAGGTAGGAGCAGAAGCAGCAGTGAGGACCCAGTTGAGGTAGGTAACACCTTTGTAGTGGATTCAGTCAGCAGTTGGGAGGCTTTCTCCAGCGCAGGAGCAGAAATGGAGAATGGGGGAGGCTCCTACGGGTAGAGACTGGCAAGGTATAAGCTCCCTTCTAAATGTCAAATTATAAAAATTTATGTTGTCTGCTTGTGATTTCCCTATTCAATAAACTCCTGTGGTCCCCCAGATCAAATATGAAGATCTCTGTTTGGCACACCAAGCTCTTCCTAACCTGACCCCTTCCTGCATTTCATCTTATGAGTTGTCCCCTCCTCACTCTGGGATCCTGTTTCACTGGCTTTCTTGTTGTTCCTTCCACATGGCGCTGACCTTCAGATTCTGCACCTTTACACTAGCTGTACCCCCTGCCTGGAGCACTCTCCTTCCTTACCTCTGCCTCCTGACTTCCTTCAACATTCAGCTCCAAGCCCACTTTCTGCCAGAAGCCTTCTCAGTTCTCCTGCTACTAGGGACTCCTCCTCTGGGGTGACTATCCACTTACTCTGTAAATACCTCATCTGTACCTAGGCTCCCCCATTAGACTGTGAACCCCTCGAAGGCAGGGGCTGTTTTTGACTCTCTCTGTATCCCAAGAGCTTACATAGTACCTAGTACACAGCAGGCACTTAATAAAAGCTGGTTGCCTGAATGACTGATTTAACCTCTTTGGGCCTCAGTTTCCTCATCTGTAAAATGAAGAAACTGAACTCAATGAAGAGAAGGCTTTTCCCACCCTAAATCTTGGCTCCAGTAGTAGACACCCCCTCCTGGTGTCATTGCTGCTCTCTGATAAGGACGGGCCAGCAACAACACCCAGGCCAGTCTCCTCTTTCCCAAAACCAGAAAGAAAAGGGAAGCTTTAGAAGTTCCAAGTGGGCGTTTGGCAGGAGAGAGGGGAGCCTGCCAGGACCTGCTCAGACACATGCCTGGGTTGTGGTGATCTCCAAGAGACTTTCCTGTCATCATGCAGGGATTTCTTTCTCCAGAACCCTTCAGGACAGATGGAGAGTTTGCTTCTAAAGGTTCACTGAGTAATTGAGTTCATTGGGAAAAACATGTCCCTGCAGATTGGGTCACTCCAAGTCTCTCTTGTTCCAGGGCCAGGCAAACATCCCCTTCCCTCTCTCCATTCTTTCCCCGAGGCTGTCCAAAGTGAAGGGCGTTTCAGCTTCCTTTTCTATCCAAGCCCTCACAAGGTCCCTGTCCTAAGGGTAATGAATCAGTACAAGAATAATGGCGGCCAAGCCCCAGTGGTTGGATGAAGGGTCATCTTTAGCTATCTAATAAATAATGAACGAGACAGAGAGAGCCTCCGGGAGGCTGATGCATAATTTATAGACAATCAATTTTGTTTTATCCTGCTGGAGAGAAGAACTCAGGCCGAGAGTGGTACTTAACAGCATCATAAACACTGGATTCCTGAACCGGTGGTTTCCGTAGGTGACCGTAGGTCAAGGTATGAGCAAACTCTGAAGCAAGAGAAAACAGGCGGGGATGAGTCAACTCTGCCACTCATGGCTTGGCCCTGGGTTTGGCCTTGGTCTGGATGAGTCACCTTCCTCATGACACATCTCTTAAAGGGAAGACTGAATCTTTTTAGGTCACCTGGGACTTTGGCCCTGCCCAGTTTCTTCTACAAAAGCACAGGAAGAGGTTTTAATCTGCAAAACCTGAGGCAGAAAGGCAGAGGATGGGAAGGACAGACAATGGGAAGCCAGGATAGGGGGTTCTCTGGTGGAGATCTGCTCAACTGTGACTGGCATTAGGGTTAGAGGTCACCTAGGATACCTGGGGGTGAAGCAACTTGTCCAGTGAGTGAGGCAGATGTAGACAGTAGAGTACTGGACCTAGAGTTAGGAAGACTTGGATTCAAATCCTGCCTGAGATACTCACTAGCTGTGTGACCCTGGGCAAGTCACTTAACCTCTGTCTATCTCAGTTTCCTTATCTGCAAAATGAAGGGGTTGGACCCAATAAACTCTGAGGTCAGTTTCAAATCCAAATCTATGACCCTGGGGTCACATATAGCAAGAGAAATAGCTTCTGTTTATAATAGTATTATGTATATATGTGTACACATGTGTGTATATGAGTTTTACATGTGCATATTTATATATCTTTAAGGTTGGCAAAGTGCCTCACTTATAACATCTTGATAACAACTCTGAGCTAGGTGATACTATCATTCTCATTTTATAGATGGGGAAACTGAGACAAACAAAGGTTAATGACTTGCCCAGGGTTGTATGTCATCCAATATCTGAGACCAGATTCGAACTCAATTGTCCCTGACTCCAAATAGAGCACTTCATCCATCCTGCTTGGATAAGACGACCTGAAAGTCATAAGAGGGACTTAAACCTGAGCCTTCCTGGCTCCAAGGCATTCTCCATCTACTTTGATGTGCAAAAGAATCTGGGAATATTGTATGGTTAGTCATTTTCAATCAGGTCTGTTTCTTCATGACCTCTTCTGGGGTTTTCTTGGCAAAAAAGCGATTTACGATTTCCTTCTCCAGCTCGTTTTACAGGTGAGGAAACGGGAGGTAAACAGGGTAATTGCCCAGGGTCACCCAGTTAGTGTCTGAGGTGGGATTGGAACCCAGGTCTTCCTGACCCCAGACTTGACGCGCCACTCACTATGCTACCTAGCGCCCCACAAAATACTTAGATAGGAAATATTTAGAAAGAAAACAAGCTTAAGGTAGATCTTAGCAGACAGAAAAAATACTTAGATAGAAATGGAATTTAAAAGGAAAAGGGGACCATACAAATAAACAATATTTTTGTTGCTCTCATTAAAGTTAACACACATTTTTAAAAAACAAATTGTTTTTCCATTTGATTATCAATTTAAAATTTTTGTGTATTTATTTAGTTAGTAGCTTGAATCAAGTCTCTTTTCATAAAATCGAAGTTAAGGGCTATACCGCCTGGATCCACTCTGTGCCTGGCCCAGAGGAAGCATTTAATCCAATGTGTAGATCGACGGATTGATCTGACCATGAACACCTGGCAACAAGACAGTGAAGAAAACTGACAGCTGTGTCTGATGCCTTTGTTAGGCCAGGTAAGTCCCGAGCTTCCCCATCTGCCAGGTGGGAGGGGACCTGAGCAAAGCCTTCCTTTCCAAAGATGGAATCCTGAGGTTCCCTAGAACTGACTTTACAATGAAACGATTGTTTAGAACAGAGAGAAACCCTGCAGCTCATATAGTCCCAGAAGAGTGCACGGACTGGCAAAGTCCTAGGAAATGCTCTGTAAATGTGGATGATTATTTTTCTTAAGTGTTTTACATACCTCACATCATTTGGGCTTTACAACAATCTTGTGAGAGGTAACATGGGTAGTGTTGTCCTTAAATGACAAGCAAGGAAGGTGACCTGGCCAAGATCATTCAGTAGTGTCAGAAAGGGATTTGTACCCAATGTGATGCCCAGCCTCCCTGCTTATCTCTCGAGTCCCTTGGTGTATGGAGTGCCCCAAAGCCCCACTGGGCATCAGAGAATCCATATGTCTCTTGCTGGGGCCTCTGACGCCAAGTCCGGAATCTTTTCATCCTTCCTCATTGGACCTGTCTGCATGTTGGATCATCCCTCCTAGGGTATATAAGCTTCCTAAGGACAGGGATGGTCTCACTTTTGTCTTTTTACGCCCAAGATGTAGGCACAGTGGCTGGCACATAGGAGGCAAATGAGGATGTATGTGTAACCACTTTAAAACAATACTGACTGACCTTTATATGCAACTTTTTGGACACCAGTGTTCATTGAATTGGACCGGGCTGTGCTAGGCTTCTATCTACATCTCGTGTAAGTTTCCCTTGGCAAGCCCTCTTAAACGCATTCATTTTTGTCATTTCTCTTTCATGGAAGCCCACTGGGTTCCAAGGGTCAAAGTCAATGCGGGCATCTGCTGGCAGATCTCTTCGGGTACCATCCAACAGAGCCATGAAGCAGAGCCCACAAAGAAAGCCACTGACTAATTGCATTTCTCTTTAAAACCACTGGATGTGGGATAAAGGCCACTGAAAGGCTTGGATCAATAGCGATTGGCCCACCCACCATCAGAGCCTGATGAATGATTCCCACACAGCTTCCTGGGCCCTGGTGATCCTCTTTGGATAAGGGTTCCATGGATCAAGGAAAGCTGCAGGCGGACATTGTGACCACTATGTTTTTCCATCGTAATAGGGTTGGTGTTTTTATGGAAGGAGAATGGGATTGGGAGTCAAAGACGAAGGTTACTTACTACCTCTGTGGCCTGAGGTAGATCACTTAAACTCTCCAGACCTCTGTTCCTCATCAGTACAATGAAGGGGTTGGGAGAGATGATGTTCCTTCCCAATCTAGAGGAAGGATCCTATGGTAATTATAATAATAAATGACATACATGTGAATATTGGTCACATATATAGATAGATATTATTACAAATATATGTCAGCAGATCTGCCTGTGGCTTGAAGTACACATACTCTACACATATGTAGATACATATGTAATCTATATAGATTACTCTATATATTATATAATTATACATACATAATTATACATATTATATATACATATATTATATATATACATACATATAATTATACATATTATGTGGTAGAGACAGAGACACACAGAGAGCAGACAGACACAGACAGGCAGACACAGAGAGGAGACCAAGACAGAAACAGAGAGAGAGAAAATAAGGTTTGCCATGAGGTCTATGTATGAATTCCACTGCAATGCTGTGAGGATAAATGGTGCAGAAACTATGATGTCCGTTTTACAGATGGGGAAACCAAGGCTCAGAGGTCAAGTGGTTTGCTGACAGGGTCACACAGCTCATACCTGCCTAAAGCTGGCTTGAGCCAAGGTCCCAGGAACTCCTTTATCTCCCAGCACCCCAGTCCTACTGGTGAAGTTAGAGTGTAAACTCCACAGTGAGTAGGTTGTTACTGTCATGCCAGTACCTGTGCTTCTTAGAACACAGGGGAGCAGGGTCCTGCCAGAGCCTTCCTTGTCATTCCCAGAAGGGAACCGGGAAGGAAGGTGGCCACCCCACTGATTTAGAGCAGTGGCCGCTGCTGGTGGGTGAGGTCCAGGCACCCTCCCTCTTTGGGGCAGCTTTTGCTTGGGCTGAGTGCGCTGGCACTGTGGCAAATGCTGGCCCCAGCCTACCAGGAAGCAGGAGCAGGTGCAGCCTCTGAACAGTCTCTTTGCCCCCACTCTCAGCCAGTTCAGAAGCTCCAGCCAGTTGGCCCAGGTGTTCCTTCTTTCATCATTACAGGGCCTTTCTCAATCATGTTGGTCCCATGCCCAACACGGCAGGGACTGGTTGTTTCACTGCTGACGTTGGCTGACTAGTCAATGTGTTCAAAATCATCCTTCTGTCTTCACAAAGCAATGCACTCTCTCAGCTGGGGCAGGGCTAAGAGACCAAGCCACCAGTCTGTTTGAAAGCCATTATAAAAGCCAAGAGGGTCTGTTTATTCTGCCTCCATCTACATCAAAGCCCCTACTTCCCTGCCCTCAGACTGCCGAACACAGAGATGACACACCACCAAAAATAATCACAGCTGGCATTTACAAGGGCCCTGTTTTAAGAACTGCAAAACCCTTTACAGGCCTGGCCTCATCTGACCCTCATGGCCACCCTGGAAGTGTGGCACTATAGGCATCATTATTCCCATTTTACAGGTAGGGAAACTGAGGCCCAGGGGCATATGACTTCTCCTGGTCATAGAGCCAGTAAGATACAGAGTTAGGATTCTAATTTTTCCTTCCTGAAGTAGTGAAGACCCAAGTCCATATCCTGTCTCTTCCTAGTTGTAAGATAAGTCAATCAAGGATTTATTACATGCCTACTGTGTCCTCAGTGTCCTCATCTGTAAAATAAGGTGTTGGGCTAGATGGTGCGGTCTACCTCTAAATCAGGCACCACACTGGAGGACAGGGACAAAAATTAAGCCCCTAGATTCATTTAATGTCTCTTCCTGACACCAAGTCCAATGGAGCCCATAGTTCCATTACACCTTTAAAGAAATGGGGGTGAGGGGAAGGAGTATACATCATATTAGTAGCAAACAGCCAAGTCAGAATACCAAACCATGTCACCTAGCCACAGATCATCCATTCTTTAAGGGACCAGAGAGGTGATGTACTCCGACCTCCCCGTTTCACAAATGAAAGAACAGGGGTCAGAGCCAGGATTTGAATCCAGGTCTCACAACTGCTCTGGTCAATTTGGAGTGTATCCATCCTGGGCATCACATTTTAAGAAAGGCCTTCATACACTGGAGAGCCCCCAGAAGGGAGATGGCTCTTGGAGGAGTCCACACTATGGGAAGATGGACAGAAGGAAGGTGAGAGAATTGTCTTCGGAAAATATGAAGGGCAGTCCTGTGGAATTAGACTTGTGCTATTCAGTCCTACAGGGTAGAGCTAGGAGAAAGCCATCAGCATGTATTAAGCACCTACTGTGTGCCTTGCGCGGTACTAAATGCTGCTGATACTAACAAAAACAAGTTAAACCAATCCTCCCCTCAGGAAGCTGACATTCTAATGTACATGTGCATAAAAATATATGTGCAAAATGAATACAAGGGGGTTATGGGAGGGAGGGGGGGTAACCAGGAATTCATCAGGAATTCTGAGAGGCCTGTAGGGGAGGAGCAAGTGCATTCCAGGCACAGAGCAGAGCCAGGAAAGGCAGAAAGATGGGGGCTGGGACGTCAAGTGAGCACAGCAGCAAATAGCCCAGTTATCGACAGATCATGTGGCACAAAGAGAGAAATGACATGTTAGAAGCTGGGAAATGCAGTGAGGGGCTGCTAGTGCAGGGCTCTCAATGTCAGTCTGGAGCTTACTGAGCAAAGGGAGTGACAGGGTGGGTGTCATCTTCCATTACCTGAGGTCACATCTGTGCTCTCAGGAGACACTGGCACCAGACTTAAGGGGTGACAGATGACACCGGAGCAGGGACAAGGAGGCTTTTGTCTTTGTTTGCCCATCTTACTACATGCGTGGGCAGACAATTAGTCACTGCCAGATGGGATCGAGAATAGCCAGGCTCAGGGGAAAGAACATGTCCCGTTCACCTTCTGACCTTGGGGATTGTGTATGTCCCCTATATGCCAATGAGGAGAGTCAGGCCCAGCTGGTTGGGGCCACAAGGAAGCAGCAATCACCACTGCCTTGATTTGGGGGAATGTATGGGCCTCCCAGCCCATCCTTTCATAAGAGGAGGAAGAGGAGGAAGCTCTCCAAAAAACACAGATTGAATACAGCCTCTTCTGGAGGAAAGGTGAGATCAGTTGAGTGTGAACCCAAGGGACAGGAAAGCAATTGGAACCCGGGGAGAAACCTGGAAGGAAATGACAGAAAGAAAGACAAGAGAATTGGTGCCGATGGCAGTGAGACTCCACACAAGACTAGATTCCCAGTGGGAGCCGTCTCAGGGGAGAACTGAATAGATTGACAGCTCTTGCCAAGCAAAGTTAGAGGTGGGGAAGAGGGGTTCTCAGGCCAGCCTGGTTTGAAGCGTCTCCATGATAAGGAATGGCAATGCAGAAAGGCTTTTATCTCAACAATTCTGTAAAGTGGGTAGAGAAATGGTATCACCCCCAGTTTACATATGAAGAAACTGAGGCTTGTCCAAGGTTACACAGCTGATGAAAAAGCATTCATTAAATGCTTCCTGTGTCCCAGGCTTTGTGCTAAGTCAGCTGGGAATCAAGCCTATGGACCCCATAACCAGCCCTCTCTGCTATTCATTTGGAGAGACACAGAGAGAGAGAGAAGACTTAGAGATGAAAGGGTCCTTAAAAACTGATCTACTTTACAGATGAGGAAACTGAGGTCTACAGGAGGGAAATAACTTGCACAAGGTCACACAGGGAGCAAGGGGTAAAACTTAAGATTATCACCTAGATCCCAAGCTCTTGCTTGGGGCAGCTAGGTGGTGCAGTGCAAGTCAGGAAGATTCACGTTTAAATCCAACCTCAGACATTCATCGGTTGTGTGACTCTAGGTAAGTCATTTGATTACTGCCTCAGTTTCATCATTTGTAAAATGAAGATAATAATAGCAACTCCTTCTCAAGTTATTGCAAGGATCAGATGAGATCATCTTTGTAGAAGCACTTGGCCCAGGGCCTGGCGCACAGCAGATATTGTAAGTGGTAGCGAGTATTCTATATTATTGTTACAGCTCTCCTCCAGCTGGCTGGAAGCCTTCAAAGCCTTGCTTTCTAGCAGACTGAATCCTGACTCGAGCCCACAAGGCACTTGTCCTCCTGAGGCTCCCAGAGGAGCTTTTGGATCCTCATCAGGCTTAGGGAGAGTGGCAAAAGGAAGCTGGAGCAGAGCAGGCCCCCTCCTGAGGACCCCCTTGGCAGTAATCCCGAGGCCAACTGGCTCCGCTGTGGCTGGTGATGAGAACGTTCCAAACAGTGGGTGGGACCCCAAAGCTTAGCCTTAACAGGAAGTGCATTTGTGGGTAGTCTAGAGGCTCAGGGGCTGCAGCACAGGAGAGGACCCCCGTAGGCTCCCCACCAGCAGTGAGCCACTGGCTAAATGCTCGGTGGGAGCATTCCCCCTGCCCCCCAACAGGTGATGATGTCAATCAAGGCTTGCTTTGTGCTATCCTGGTTATCTAGACATAAGAAAGTGGTGGAGAAAATGTTGCTAATGCAGGCAAAACTGCAAAGTGCATTGAGGGTAAACTCTGATGCTGTTTTTCTGGAGCACCAGCTGTTCAACATTTACCAGGATGGCCTGGCCTGGCTTCTCTCCTGCTTCCACAAACCCTGGATTTGCCCTCCTGGCCTCCTCCCCACCCCGGTTCGGGGTGGGTGAATCATGCAGAACCACAGTGATGAGTCCCCCACCCACCTCCATTCTCCAGCCTCCACTAGGCCCTCGCTGTCTCTAGGCATTTAGGGTTAGGGTATCAGAGGAGATCATGTTTATAAAGCGTGATGACCAGCACATAGGAGGCGCTTAATAAATACATGTTCCCTTCCCTTCTACCCTACTCCAACTGACTCCCCATGGAATCCCCAGTGCAGTACAGTGAACATGTGCCAGGCAAAAACACATTCCTGGACTTCAAGGAGCTTACATCCTAATGAGGGGAGAAACATGCAAATAGTTCTGTCCACAGAAGATAAATCCAGAGTGGATAGACGGTAATTAGTCACTGAAGAGAGAAGGCATTAGTGTAAGGAGTATTTGCTTTGGGAAGAAAAGGACTGAGTTCAAATACTGCCTCTAATTAATGAGTTAGCTAGTACTGGTGTATGAACGTGGACAAGCTGTCTAAGTTCCGTGGGTCTCAGTTTCCCCTTCTGTAAAATGAAGAGGCTGGATTTTTAGACAGCCTCTCAGGGTGTGGATCCTGACAGGTCTACACCTGTGACTATGACCTTCTCTTATCTCCACTGGACTCCTACATGGTCTCCTTTCTCCTCAGCACAGATGGACTCTGGGGTGAAGACTGAGCTGTAGTTTTGGACTTAGCCAGCGTGACAATAAGTTTTGCTTTACTATATCTATTTGTTATAAAGGAGTTGTCTTTTGTTCCCCTTTCTTTTTTCCCCAACAGGAATGGAAAGAGTAAATTAAAGAAAAATTGATAATTGGAAAAATTAATTTTTTTAAATGGAATAGTCAATTTTATCATGGTAACAGAAGTGGGATGGAGGGGAAGAAGTGTGCATGGTGAAAATACAGCGCGGTACTGTCGTGGTGTTTGCCTTTCATTTTGGAAGAGAACCAACGATCTGCTGGGTAATGCCTTGGCTCGCTCATGAACTTCATTTAAGTGAGGCAGAGGCTTACAAAGTCATCAGCCTCACTTTCTCTTCCTGAAGACTAGGGACAAAAGCAAATTTGGGGCCCACTTGAAAGAGGGAGCCAGGAGAGGCAGTCACCAAACCCACCCTCAGCCTGCACCCCACAATGGAAGTTCTTGAGATGAAAGAGTAAAAACTTCCAGAGGATGGTCTCTGGATCTGTGAGCACAGACAATATTTTTAACACAGTGACTCTCATGACAAGAAATATATCCCCTTGTCACTTAAATAACATGTCAAATAAATGTAATAATAGAAACTAGGCACTGAATACAGTTTTAGATTTGAGGTGTAATTTGCCCCCCTCCCCCAAGCCAAAATCAGCTCCCTTTGTTGTGGTCATAGAATCTCTTCATAGGTTTCTGGGGCTTCTGGGGCTCTAGTTCCTTATCTGACAGAGGAGGAAGCTGAGATGTTCCTTCGTTGGCTGTTGGAATTCTGAGCAGAGAACTGGTCTGCAGGGCGGGGAAAGAATGCACCCATTTCTCAGATGCACTGCGAGTGTCAGAGCCTGAAGGGGGCTTCTGACCTTAGGGCTGGATTTTGAGTTAGGAAAATATGTGTAAGTTTGAATCCCTCCTCAGAGCCTCACCAGCTGTGGGACCTGGGCAAGTCACTGGATCAGAGACTTGGTACCCAGTGGCACCATTAGGAAGGGCCAAAATCCAGCACAAATAAGGAGCCCCCCTCCAGACCAGCAGAGGTTGATTCTTAGTAGGAATCACTGGAAGATGGCACACCCTGGCTGACAACACCCAGAAAGAATCCACCCCGAGCTTGGTCCTGCCAAGAGGGGGAGGGGGATGTCTCAATTTTCTCAGTTTTCCTTCAGTTTTCTGAGGAATTGCACTGTACTTTTCTTTCAAAACAAAAAGTTGATACACACACACACAATTAAAACTAAGCAGATTTTCTGTTACTAGACACTTTCCCAAGTCTTGTTTGCATAAATCAGGCACATCTGAACCTTCAGAAACTCATTTCTGCCCTCACAGGATGGCATGTTGAGGCTGGAAGGGATTGCAGAACTCATCAGGTCCAGCCCTGAGATTTTACAGATGAGAGCACTGAAGCCCAGAGACGGTGTGACCTGCCCAATGTCACCTGAGCAGGAAGCCTAGACCCCCTGATGCCACCCCACCGGCACCCCGTGCCCTCTGTATCACTGTGCCCCTTTCCTTCCTCTGCTTCTGTCCCCAAGGACTTTGCCCTCCTTCCCCAGCTACCTTCTCACCTAGGAACATCCCACCCCCACCTCACACCCCTGCAATACTGGCCCTTTCTCTAGATGAGACCCTTTGGGGGGTCAACCTTTTGGGGATGGGCCCAGCCCCGAACAGCTTTCTCCCTGCTTCCTCCCTGATCCTGGCTGTGTTTTTGCTCCCTCCCAGGTCCCTGCCCTCCTTTCTTTTGTACAGCATCTTCCCCCATCAAGATGTAAGCTCCTGGGGTAGGAACAGTCTTTCTTTTAGCTTGTATTTATATCCTTAGCTTGTACATGCCAAGTACACAGCAAGCACTTAATAAATGATGGCTGCCTGCTTGCCATACAGGAAGGATTCTTCACTCAAAGACAACTTGCTGAAACCCAGAGCTGATTACTGCATGCAAGCCCCATCTCAGCTGCCACAGCTTTCCAGGCCCAGGGACAGATGGTCCTCTTGAGAGGCTGCGCACAAGTTCTGTTTTAACAAATATTTACACGGGTAAGAAAATGTCCCTGTCCTTCCTGTTCCTCCCTCTGGTTGGTGACCCAGCTGGCTTGGGAGCAGGTATCCAGCAGAAAGAGCTCTGGGGGAAACATGGAAGGCTTGGGGCCAGCCAGGGGAGTTCGGCAGGCTCCTGGTTCACTGGTACTCGGCCAATCACCAACTCAGACCGAGGCCATTTTACAGATGAGGAAACTGAAGCCCTGAGGTCTTGCCAGTAATAAGGCCAGGAACCACCTTGGGAATCCAGGTCCTTGGATTCTGAATCCAGCATCTTCACCACCATGCCACAACATTTCCGTAATTCAGCTGGTAAACCTCTGGCCCAAAGCCTTTTCAGACAGAAATGCAGCCAGGATAGAAAAACATGTGTTACCAAAATGGCCCCATGAGCCATCTGGTCTGACATCTCACTTCCAGATGAGGAAACTGAGGCCCAGAGCATGTTGGAGCTTTGCCAAAGATCCTGGAGTCATCTCTTTTGAACCCAGGCCTTTTGTGTACAAATCCAGTGCTCCAAACGCTCTGCCATACCGGACTGAAAATCTGGGGAAGTCACCAGGCCCCTCTCTGGGTCTCAGTTTCCCTATCTGTAAAATGACTAGGTTGGACTGAATGACCTCCCAGGGTCCTTCTCAAGCTAGAACGATCAGGCTTGAACCAGCAAAACCAAAGATTCCAGGTTATGTTAGAACAGGCAGTTAAAAAGCAATTTTGGAAAAGCTGCCACTTAGGGAGTGGTCAGGACCCACTGGGATCTGAGGAGGTCTTTAGAATGTCATTTGCATAGATGGGAAGTTCCCCTTAAATCACTTCCTCATGCAAACATGTGTTTGGCCATAAACTCATGCAGGGCCCTCCCTTCCCCCCAGCTTATGCAGGAAGAAGGAGGACCGGATGGGCACCTCAGTGCTTCTCTGATCCCACAGGGAGGACTGAATTCACTTCTAGGCACCGCCATGCAGAAGAGTGCAACCAGCATGGAGAAAGTTCTCCAGCCTGTGCCCTATGTGGAGGGGTTGAAGAAACTGGGAATGTTTATCCTGGGGAAGAAAAGATTCTGGGGAGACCTGAGTGCCAGCTTCAAGGATCTGCAGGGCTGTTACATGGACTCTTTTGGGGGGGGAGGGGTGGGCCGGAGGGCACAACTAGGTCTCTGTGTACTCAATATAAAATTGAAGTTGTGATGCATAAAAATAAGAGAGAATTGTAAACGTTGGGCAATAGGATAGTTGGGCAATGTGGCCTCTATCTAGCGTGCTGGGGCTGTGGACCCAGGGCCGGAAAGACCCAAGGTGGAAATGAAACCCCTTTCTAATTTGTAAAATAACCTGGTTGGACTTGGCCTCAAAGATGCCTTCCGGCTCGGACTTTGCGACTATGTATACACTGGAGGCAATTGTAAATTCCTTAATGTCTCTGTGACCTCAGACAAATTACTTAACCTCTCTGAGCAAGGTCCCTCTCCAGCTCTAAATCTATTTCAATTCGATTAGGCATTTATTAAGCACCTAGGGATGCAAAGACAGAAACGAGGAATCCCAGACTAATACAATCTCAGAGGACACGGTCCTAGAGGGTGGGGTAGGGGCTGCGTCTCAAGCCAGAATATCCCCAGTGTCCCCAGACTCCACCTGTGTTTGCCTTTGATGATGCTACACAGTAACATCCTCCTAACTGGCATCCAATGTCCTCTCACCTCCAGGTCCAGCATTGAAAGGCTGCACAGGCCAAGCTAAGATTCAAATCCGGGTTAGCCAAACACAACCCTGCTCCCTCCATGGACTGGGCTGGTCCCTTGATCCAGGAGACACCACCTGGTGCCCCTGGGGGAGCTCTGTCCCACATCAGCCGCATGTCCAGCCTCTTTACTCCCCTCTCAAATAACCAATTTGGTCTAGGACCCCCACCCTTGGGGATTTCCAAGGTCTCTTCTGGTTCTAGGTCCTACGATCCAGGGAAAGACAACCCTTGACTAGGATCAAGACTGGTTCTTTTTCACCAAG
This sequence comes from Notamacropus eugenii, assembly GCF_028372415.1. Taxonomy (NCBI): domain Eukaryota; kingdom Metazoa; phylum Chordata; class Mammalia; order Diprotodontia; family Macropodidae; genus Notamacropus; species Notamacropus eugenii. The sequence continues at coordinate 17,257,219 of NC_092874.1, forward strand.
CCCTTAGCAAATTAGGTCATTCATAAATTTTCTCCTTTCAGGCTGGCGGACAAATGTCTCCTCCACTGTGGCGAATGCGTAAATGTAGTCATTCACATTCCAGAGTTTTGCCACTGACTGCATGCACTCCCCAGACCCCACAGACTCATTTTCCAATTTACAGGCTCATTAAGCATGTCCTGGGCCTTCAAAGATGTTCTTAGGTCTTTTCATCAAGTTGGGAAATATGACCTGTGAACTCTAATGCCTCAGTGGCTTAATGGGGAGGCTTGCCTGGCCAGTTTGGAAGAAGAGAGGGAGGGGAATGGGGTGGAGGGATCTGGGCCTCCCAACGGTGTAAGGATCTCCTGGTATGGAAACCCCTTTGACCAGTGTAGACTGGCAACTCCCCTGTAACCCACACTTATTAAAAGCTGTTGGAACACCAAGTGGTCCAGTGACTTGTTCATGGTGATCTAATTAAGCAAGCAACAAACATTTATTAAATGCCTTCTGTGTGCCAAGGACTGGACTGGGTGCTCAGTTTACAAAGATAAAGAAAGATGAGACAATCTGTTCGCAAGAAACTTACATCCTGGTATTTAGCAGAAGCAAGACCTGACCCTGGGTCTTCCTGACTTCAAGGACCGTCCACTTTAATAGTCAATAAACATTTATTAAGCACCTACTGTATGCCATATATTGTGCTAAGCCTGGGGATACAAAAAAACTTAAAAAGAAAAATAGTCCCTGGCCTCAAGGAGTTTATAATCTAATGGGCACACAAAGGAAGCTAACAATGTAGTGGAGGGATGTTCCTGACTGAGGGGAGGTTTTATATACATATATGTGTGTACCTATAAATACATGCATGCTTATGTATGTGTGTATGCATGGGTATTTGGGGGCAGCTAGGTGATGTGGATGGAGCACAGGACCTGAAGTCAGGAATACTCATCTCCCTGAGTTCAAATCTGGTCTCAGACTCTTCCTAGATGTGTGACCCTAGGCATGTCACTCCACCCTGTTTGCCTCAGTTTCCTCATCTGTAAAATGAGCTGGAGAAGGAAATGGCAAACTACTCCAGGATCTCTGCCAAGAAACCCCAAATGGGGTCTCAAAGAGTCAGACATGACTGAATATACATGCATATGATAAAAATAATAACAGCTAACATTTACATGGTTCCTCAAGGTTATAACCCACTTATCATATATTATTTCTTTTGACCCTTACCACAGCCTGTGAGGTGGGTCCTATTGTTATCTCTATTTTACAGATGAGGAAGTTGAGGCAAACAGAGGGTGACTTTTCCAGGGTCAGTCTGAAACAGGATTTGAACTCAGGTCTTGCTGACCCCAAAGACAGCTCTCCTCTCTGCCTGCTCTCTTTGATCAAGGAATGATGCTGGACATAAGCATTTCCAGTGGCTAGAACAGAAGACAGGAGCTTTTTAAAAGCTTTGTGCCAAGGTGTTGGCCCCTCGGGGAGAAAGCTGGGGGAGGGCCACTGTCCCCGGGCTCTTGGCGGCTCTCCAGGGACACCCTTGGAACAGGTTATAGACCTGCAAGCCAGGACTTGCTATCCAAAGGGTTAAGACAGACAATCCCTTCTAGGTAACAAACATTCTCCTCCACTGTCTCCTTTAGGTAGACAAACTAGTCATTAGTCTGTCATAACACACTCATGATAAAAACAGCTGGCCTTGATCAACCCTGGCACATTGGAGGGCTAGAGATTGGACCCATGACTCCACTGGTGTAGGAAACTCCCAGGTGAAGAAAGTCCATCCACCAGTAAATATAGGTCATTTGCACCTTCTCCGAGGTTTCAAGTCTTCTAAGAGGAAGGGCAGGGTCTGAATTGGGAGTCAGTCTGAACCAGATGAAAATGAAATTGGGAAATATTTAACAAAATAAAGTACAATACAATATAGATGATATTAAATTTCAAACCTAAGTCAATATGTGACTTGCAGGGATATTTATGTATCAATTAGCCGACCTGTCTGCTCTGGGACAGAGAATTTAGCCTCGCTCAGGCAGGATCTGAAATGAGATCTTCTCTCGATCCGTTCAATGCTGCTTTTAAACCGAAGGAACCCCTGCGAACGTCCTCTCATTCCTGTGTCTGTGAACCACTGTTAGGTGGAGGGAGATGGGGCAGAGGATCAGGGAAGGCTTTCTGGAAGAGGCATCCCCAAGAGCCTTGAAGGAAGTGATTTCAAAAAGGCCAGGAGAAGACAAGGAGGGGGGCCTGTTCAACTGCCCGGAGATGGGAAATGAGGGCCAATTTCTGAGAGCAGATAGGAGGCCAGTCTCGCTGCCACAGAGAGTGCAGGAAGGGGACTGATGTGAAACAAGGCTGGAGCCATCTGCGGGGAGTCAGCTTTCCCCACTATGGACCTGTGTCTGGTCAGCTCCAGCTGGTCTAAGTGACCCGCCAAGTCTGCAAGACTGCCACCCGGCCAAGACAGTAAGAGCACTGGAGGAACTCATCTTCCAAATGACAGCTGACGTGTATGGGGTGCTTCAAGGCTTTCAAATTCACCAGAATCCTGAGAGGGGGGATTTGGGGCATTACTGTCTCCATTTTACAGATGAGGAAACTGAGGCTCAGAGGTGTGATCTGCCCAAGGATCCGCAGGTGCCAGGGCCAGGATTCCAGGGCTCTCCCCTTCCTGACTAACCCCACCCCTCACCAGGCAGCCTCCAGAGGTGCATCAAGTGTAACGGGGTAAACAGGATTTCCTAGACGTCTGGCCGATCTCCCCTCTCCCCTCCCCCCACCTCCCCAACATCGCTGCCCCCTCCCCTTCTGGACACCCCAGCCCAGCTTCGGCTCAGGCTCTCTTAGACCAGCTACGTCTGGCGCCGGGAAAACCCAAACCAGAACAAAACGTGCTCCCCGCAGGCTGGGCAGCCCCCCGGGAGATGGGGATCCGCGGCCCCGAGTGCGCCCTCCGGCTGGGGGCCGGGGATGAGGTCCAGCTGAGGCCAGACGGGGCGGGGCAGTCCTCTGGTTCCCGGGGCGGAGGCTGGAGCTCGGACCGGGCGGGGCCTCCCGCGGGTTCGGAGTGGAGGGCGGGGCTGGGGCGGGGCCTCCGGTGGAGATAGGCTGGCTGGGGCGGGGTCTCCCGCAGGCTCGGGAGTAGAGGGCGGGTCTGGGCGGGGCCTCCGGTGGAGAAAGGCTGGCTGGGGCGGGGCCTCCCGCAGGCTCGGCAGCAGAGGGCGGGGCTGGGGCGGGGCCTCGGGGGTGCAGGGAGGCTGGACGGGGCGGGGCGGGCTGGCGGCTGGGGCTGGAGGCTCCTCGGGCTCCGGCTCCCGCCCCTCCTCCTCTCCTCCTCCCCGGGTCCTCCTCGCACTCCTGCCCTGCGCCTCCCCGGCCGTGCCCGGCGCTGGCCTTCCCGAGTGGCCGGCTGCGGGCGATCTCAGGGCCCCGCGGCTGGACGCCGGCCCCGGTCGGGGGCTTTCTCCTTCTCTCCGCCTCCGGAGCGCTGGGAGGCCGGGAGGCGGCGGCGGGCGCGGCTTGGCCCCGGAGCCGTCGGGGAGCGAGGATGATGTACCTGAGGCCGTCCTGGGCGCAGGGCTGCGGCGGCCTCCTGCCCCTGGCCGTCCTGCTGAGCCTGGCGGGGCTCCGCGTGGACCTGGACCTCTATCTGCTGCTCCCCCCGCCGCCGCCCCTGCTCCGGGACCCCTGGGCGCTGTGGGGGAGCCCGGGCGGCGCCGCCTGCGCTCTGCCCTCCTTCCAGGAAGGAGCGGTCGGGGGCTGGGGCCAGCTGCACCCCAAGTGCCCGGAGGCGGACTCTGCCTGGCCGTCCGAGGGGCAGCGGCTGCTGCAGGAGGTGCGCACGCTGGGGGTCCCCTTCGCCCCGCGCACGCACGTGGATGCCTGGCTGGTGCACTGTGTGGCCGCGGCCGGGAGCGCCGACGGGCCCCCGAGACTGCTGGGCAACGGGGCCCAGACCGAGGCGAGCGGGGACGTGGGCCCTGGAGACCCCGGCGGCAGTAGCGGTGGTGGCGGCAGCGGGCCGGCCCGAGGGCAGGGCACGGACCAGGAGGCTGAGGAAGACAAGTCCCCGACAGCTGCCCCAGCCTCAGGAGGCCAAGAGACCAGCGGGTGCGGCGTGGAGGAGGTAACTGACAGCCTGGCACGCACCCCCAGATTCCTGGGACTCAGCTGGGCGGGGACCTTAGAGGGCATCCTAGCCAACCTCTTTCTTTTTTGAGAGAGGGGGAAACTGAAACGAGGTGAAGGGACTGGCCCAAGGTCACACATGCAGCAGATCCAGGATTCCAATGGAGAGGTCTCCGACTCTAGGGTCTCTATTCGCTTCTTCACTCTGCTGTTAGCCCAGGACAGTGTAGACGAGAAGCTTAGCTCTGCCTTACTCCCAGCTGGAGCGAGGATGGAGTCGGTAAATTAGAAGCAATTCCAGGGGATTTTCTAGGCTTGAACAGAGAAGGAATGGGGAGGAATTGGACCCTTGAACCCTGGACACGCCTAGGTCCAGAGGATGCTTCTCTGTTCGATGGAGGCTTTGGGGGATAATCCAAGGATCCTTAAGCCTGAGGTTTTGAGGAAGATTGAGCAGGGAGCATCCCCTTCCCCCCCACTCCCACTTCTGCCGTTCTAGGATTTTAGGATGCCTCGGCCCCAGTATGGGGAGAGAGCTCTTTGGTGCTGGGAAGGGGACTAGGTGACAATTCCCCCTCCTGCTAGCTTCCTAATATGAATCTTTCTAAAGAACCGTCCAGTGTGTGCTTTAGTCTATCTATCAAACACCCTGGGTGGTAGGCAATTCACTGATGGGAAAACTGAGGCACGGGGAGGTTGTGACTTGTCCCGAGTCATAAACCTAGTTCAAGCTGGGATTGGAATCCAGACCTGGAGACTCTCCTTTACTACCAGCATAATTGTGGTGGAACAGAAGCAGATTTCCTCCAAGAGAGATCAATGAAAACGGTGGACTAGTTGACCTTAGATAGCCCTTCCAGCTGTAGAACTCTGCCCCCTGACCTAGGTTTGAATCCTGCCTCCGACATTTGCCACCTGTGTGACCTGACCAAGTCCCTTGACTTTCTCTGGGCCTCATTTTCCAGCTAATGAGGGGGGGTTGGCTTCAAAGGTCCCTGACAACTATGTCTTATTGTGGGGAAAAAGGAAATCTTGGGTTATTTTCCCCTCCTCATAAAGTCCTTCAAGCAATCCATAGGCAAGTCACACCAGCCTGGACCAACCGGTCCAGTGACAGCAGTGAGGGTGAGCACCCTAGGCCAGGACCTGGTCCAAGGGGAGTGGGCCCTTCCTAGGGGATGGCTGTTTGTCCTGGTGTGCTAACAATAATTCTAGAACAGTCCTAATAATAACTCTCCTAAGGGTGGTGCCCAGCCCTCATTAGGCACCAACTATCTCATCTCAGTGGGACAAACAGGTTTCCTTTTGTTTGCGAGTTTTTTCCAATCAGGTTTCCTCCCACCCCTCAGTGCCCTGAAATAGACTCTGCAGAAGTGGCCTGTGCCCGATGGACTGGGGATCATTAAACAGGGACCAAGATGGGCAATAAAAGCCAAGGACACAGGCCGCCTTCTCTAGCCTTCCCTCCCCCCCCACCATTTTTAATGCCACAAGTGATTAGAATGCCTTTAAATGATTTGTTTCCCCTGAAACCAGGAGGTTAGAGATTAGTATCAGTCAACAGATCTGTTCCTTGGATGTTGTTTTGGTTGAATTGCAATCTTATGCAAACGAGGGGAAAAGCTCTGAGCTGGCTTAACTCTCTGTGGGCATGCCATTGTTGGACAAGCTTCTCCACCCTCAGCTAAACAGAGGATTGTCTCCAAGTGTGTAATGATTCACTCTTATGCTAATCTAACTCCATCCTCCTTGGATGGATCACTGTCATCCCTGCTCCTTGCCTCTCACCAGCTTCCTCAGTCTACCCACACAGACTTTCTGGAAGTCCCCAGCTCTCTCCCCGATATGGCCACCACCCTTGTTCCATTGTCATCTCTTCTTACCTGGACTGTTTGTTGGTCCCTCATTATCCCCCATGCTAATCCCTCCCCCTGCACAGGTGCTGGAATTAGTCAGGCTTGTACCTTGGAAGATGCTTACTACCCTGCTCAAAAAACTCCCATGGCTCCCTATCGCCCCAAGTTAAACCTCGGCAAACCCCTTGGCCTTCCACCTTCCACCATCAGCTTCAGCCTGGTTGTCCAATGCTCTACATTCTGGCTCAGCTGGGCTAGCTTTGCTTTGAATTCTGCACCGCTCCATCTCTGGCCTGTGGGTGTGTGCACAAACCTGTCTGTCTTTCAGAATCCTTATCCCCCTTCTCCAGGAAGCCTTCCCTAATTTCTGCTTCTCCTGTCCCTTCTTCCTAGTGATCTCTCCCTCTCGGGATTTATTTAGCTCTGTCTCCTACTGTGCTAGGGATACTGATACAAAAATGAGACACTCCCTGCCCTTAAAAGTGGTAGGGGGGTCAGAAGGCAATCTGACAGTAACAACTAATCTGTATTTATGTAGTGTTTTAAGGTATGTGATGTACTTTGAAGGGGGTACAGTGGGCAGAACGCATTTCAAACCTGGTCTCAGACACTTACTAGTATGACCCTGGGCAAGGCACTTAACCCTGTTGGCCTCTGTTTCCTCATCTATAAAATGAGCTGGAGAAGGAAATGGCAGACCACTCCATTATCTTTGCCAAGAAGACCGAAAATGGGGTCACAGACAACCAGACAGAAATGGCTAAACCAGTATACTTTGCATGTTATCTCATTTAATCCTCACAACTACCTTGGGAGGTAGGTGCTGCTGTTATCCCCATTTTACAGATGGGGAAACTGAGGCAAGCAGGGTTAAGTGACTTTCCCAGTCACATAACTAGGGAGTGTCTGAGGCAAAGTCCAGCTCTCCCATAGATGGAAGAAAAAGAATGAGGTATAGAAACAAATGAGAGATCCCTTTGAGCTGGAGTTGGGTTGAGGAGATGACACCTGGGTTGAGTTTTGAAGGGAAGAAGGTGGCAGTGAGGAAGGTGAAAGTCCTAGGCAGTTACAGTGCCTGCCTACCTAGCTCACCTGGCTGTCAGAATGAAGGATGGATTGTGCAACAGCTGAAGCCCCATTGAGGTTGGTGGCCACTCCCTTCATTGAACTGGTGGAATCTCCTTGGGGAGAAAATGGTCCCAGGCAAGCACCAAATCCCTCTGCCCTCTGGGGCACAGAAGATATCCTTGAGTGAAGGGGCCCAAGAAGGATGGACTGGTCTGGCCCCATAGTCCAGCAAAGGCCCAAGCCTTAGTAGATGTACAGGTTGCTATGGGTTTAAGGCCTACTTCAACCACATACTATCTGTGTAACCCAGCAAGGCACAGAATCTCTCAGTGCTGAATCCAAATATAGAATCTGCAGAAAAGGCAGAGGCCTGAAGCTCCCTTTCTGAAGGAAATCCCAAGTCCAGCCCCCATGCTACCTATCCCCAGTGCCTGGTACATAGTAGGTACTTCATAAATGCTCAGAGAAACCTCGGCTTGTCCATGGTCACTCAGTGAGGACTCTGCATTTATGAAACCTCTTTCAGCTGTTAGTTAGGGTCTAGGGTCCTCCATGTGTGGGGCAGGTGCCCAGAAAGCCTCCAGTGGTTCTGGATGCCCTTGGAGAAGTGAAATGTGACATTCAGTGACAAAGTCCCATATACTGGGGCAGGGCTGACCTTGACCAAGGGGATCCAGATGGGGTAGGTCTTCTTGGACAGAGGGTCTGATCCAAGATTAGCTGCTCATGTGCTCGAGGTGCTGAACTGAATTAAGCATTGAGTATCCACTTGAGTGGATAGAGAATTGCCCTCAGAATCGGGGAAACTTGGGTTCCAGTCATCTCTTTAATCCCTCAGGATCCCTGGAGATCCTTTAAGAGTAGTAGTGATTGGGGAGGTGCCAGTCTGCACTGTGGAGGGACAGTCCTCCCAGAAATGAAATCCTAGACCTAATAATATATTTTTTTTAATGTTCTGGATCTGAGAGTGAAGCCAGCCTTTCTCAGGGAGCTCATGTTAATGGCTGAGAGCTTCACTAATCACTGACTTTATAGAGCCCTTTGAAGTGTTCAAAGTCAGGGGAGCCCAGGTATTACAGGCCTTGAGGAAACTGAGGTCCAGGGCGTGGCTTCGCTGTAGGCCACACAGCGCCTGTCAGAGACAAGATCAAATCCAGAACTCCTGTGTCTGGCTAGTTTGTTCGCCCTGTTGTGAGCAAAGAGAACTTGGGTTGGGGGACACGAGGATGTACATGCACACAGTGCAATGAAGAGAGAGGACCTGGGTGGGAATCCTGCCCTTGTGCCTTGCACTGGGGCTTGTACCCCTCCAAGCCTGTGATACTGTGACACCTGGCCGGAGGCGCCACCCCCACCCACCCAGTCCAGACGATAGTCTTCAAAGCAATCAGGTGTCAGTGGAAGTCCCTACAATGTCATCTTTCTAGGGCAGGGACTCTTCTTTTCCTGTCTCCAGCCTGGCACTTGATAGGCACATCGTTTTATCATTGAGCTGAGTTGGGGCAATTCTGGGAGTATGGTGAGATCTGCTCCCCTCCTGGTTCCCTGGAAGCATTTGGGGGGTATGGGGTATTTCTAAGCAGCAAAGGTGCAGCTTCATTTCTCTTCTGGGAGACTTGGTGAATCTAAAACAGTGTCAGGAATTCCTCTGACAGTGGAACTGCCCTTCAGAACCCACGCTGTGACCAAAAAGCCAAGGACTTCAGAGTTTGGACTCCAAGGCTCAGTGGCCGGCCCCTGGAGGTATCCTGCCAAGAATCCAGGAGCCTTTGTGTCCTTCTGGTGTGGAAGCTCCCTCCCCCTGGACATCATCATCTCCTCTATAGTCTTAGAGCAGGGGTTCTCTGCCCTTTTAAATATGCAAATAACTGAATTTCCACATAATTGGCTTTCTTCAAATGATGGGTGTGGACTGTGGGTGAGAGATCTCAGATGCTAAATCTATAAATCCCATTTTACGGCCAAGTTGCGCTGGTGAAAATCAAGGCTGGAGCATCCTAGCCATCGATCAGATGCCATCTGGTTCAGTCTCCCCATTTTACAAATGAGGACCCTAGTAGAGAAGAGACATGGCCAAAGTCAGCCAAGCAGAGGGGCAGTGAGATTTTTTGCCTTCTCTTGCCTTGTGACTCCCCAGCTAGCTGCCTCACCCCCACCACACAGTCAGGCACCCCTGCTCTCCAGGTCCAATCCCAGAGCTCTTTACTCTCTGCTCTCTGAAGAGGGTGTGCTTGGGTGGGTGCCTTAAATCTTCTAGGGAAGTGAACGCAGAAGGAACCCAAGGTCTGGCGTAAGCAGGGCGTGGGTGCTTAGCCTCCTTGGCCTCTGGAGCCCGGTTTCCAAACCTGCGATCTGGATCTCGTTTCTAATGCCTGGGGTAGATGAAGTTTCACAGGTGTGACTGTCAAATGCTCTCCTTCCCCCAGGAGTTAGTATACGCAAGGCATCCAGCCTTTGGTTACTCAGCAGATTCAATAACAACAGAGGGTTTCACAATTTCAAGCACATTGCCCCGTCGGATTTACATACAGCCTGTTTATTGAAAAAAGGGTGTTGTGGGCCCCAAGCCTTCCCAGTCAGGCCATCCCCCAAAAATGTGGAACTGGGCTGACAGAGCAGCTCCCAAGTGGTGAATGAAGGCTGAGATGAGGAATTCTAGATGTTCTATGTATGGATATAATGACAAGAGTAATAGCTGGCCTTTACCTACTGCTTTAAGGTTGGCAGAGCACTTTTCATGTGAACTCATTTATCTTCAAGACAACCCTTCAGAGGTAGAGGCTACTATCCCCGTTTTACAGTTGGGGAAACTGAGGCAAGGTGGCTTATTTCGTGAGTGCTTGAGCCTAAATTGGAACTTAGACCTTTGTCACTCTGGGCCCAGCACCCTGTGAGCTATAGTGACACCTTGCTGCCTCTGGGCCTCCAGTGCAACCTCCTCTTTTTACAGAGGAGGAAACTGAAGTCCATTGGGGTATGTGATTTGGTGTTGGGAAAAAATTGCATTCTCTCAGGGGCTTTGTTGTGGAGTGGGGTGTGAATGGCTGGGTTTCCTGGCCTCTATTAAAAGGTCCGTTTAAAGGACCTTCATTCTTTCAAAGAGACCCAGAGGCTGTGGGCTAGTGATGGTGGTCCTCCCAGACCAGGGCTAGGATGGGTAATAGGACCACTTATGGTGCCCTTTGTAGGCAGGCCATTGATCAGAGAAGGGTGGTGGTGGGGCCATGTCCACCTTGAGGATGGTGGTAGGACTGTGCCAGTCTCAAGGGTAGTGATGGGACTGTGCCTGCCCCACTGGAGGTGGTGGGACTATGCCTACTTTGAGGATGGCGGTGGAACTGTGCGCTCCTCGAGAGTGGTGGTGGGGCCATGCCTGTCTCAAGGGTGGTGGGGGGGCTGTGCCTGCCTCTAGGGTGGTGGGGGGGGCTCTGCTCACCCGCCCAGAACTGAGTGTTTAGCTTAGATAAGAGCAGACTTTAAGGAGGAGCAGGGAGGATGGCATCTGCCTTAAGTATTGGAAAGACTGTCCTGGGGAAGAGGAAGCAGATTCCCCAAAGTGAACTGGGCTGCCCCCTTCAAGCCAAGGCAGGATGATCCCTGGTCCTGACTATCGGAGGGACATCTTGTCCAGGCTCAGCTCAATCCCCACAGCTCTGAGCCCATGGTCACAGCTAGAAGAGACCTTGGACCAGGCTGGTCCAGAGGAGGGCACCTCAGCCCACTGGATAGGAGAGTTTGGCCCGGAGTCAGACTTAAACAGACATAAGCCCCTATGGTTAAGTTGCGTAAGGGTTTTGCCGTCCTCCTGGTGGAGGGAGGCATCTCCCTGGGGAGTGAGTGGCTTAGTGAAATGTTCAGGATTGCCTCACCTTATCTGTCAGGTTCAAGGCCACACCAGAGATAGAACCCCCACTGTTCTCAAGTTGCCTCCTCCCTCCCACACGAACTTCACAGTAAAAACAAGCCTCTCCCAGAAACACCAGCCTGACTGTTTGGCCCTTGCTGCTTGACCTCATCACCTTTACACCTGGGGGTGCCCCGAGACCCCAGCCCCTTTCTGAGCCCCTGCAGTCACCAGAGGGGCCCTTGCCCCAGCCCTAGCCTGAGACAGGAATGCAGAGCTCTTCAGGGAGCCCCTGGCCCCTGGGAAATCTCCAGTGCCTGGGTCCAGAGGCAGTGAGATCTTTGTATGATGAAGGAAAACTTGTGAGAAGCTCCAGCCTAGCCCTCAAGGCCCCTCATTGGAGGCCCCCAGCCTTGATAGACACTACTTTGTCCTTCCCTCTGCTCCATCTGGAGACACCAGAGCTTGGGCCCAGGTGTAGTCCAGGCCCTGTGGCTAGTGGCTCCCCTAGAGGTGGTCGGGCCTCCAGCCAAAGTGGGGCATCTGTGCCTCTGCACCTCATTCTTTGATTTCTAGTGATAAATCATGAATAATCATAAGGGCTTAATAAATGTCCCCCCATTCCCCAAATTCATTCCTCCCTTCCCATTTCTGATACAGCTGTCTTTTCACTGAAGCAGGCATTCCCTCCCTCCATGCTGTTACAGGGACCACAGTTACTTAATTCAGTTTAATTCAACAAACACATTTTGGGTACTGACTGCGCCAGGCACTTTGCCAGGTCTGGAGATACATAGACAAAAATGAAACAATTCCTGCCGTCATGGAGCTTTTCTACCACGCAGCATCCCCAGGGAGATATCCACATGCAAAGATAGGTTCTCGTGTCTAGGCCTCCCTCATTGTCCATCTGCAGGGCCTTTGCCACATGCAAACCTCAGTGGCCTGCCTGTATGCCAGAATGTCCTAACCCGCACGCTGGAGTTTTTCATCCATTTTGTTTCTCCCACGTGGATTGTCAGGTCAGTCTCTTTTGAGTAATTGAGGAGACCCCTGTAATATTAAAAATAGCAGTGTTAGAAATATTCACGCGAAGAAATCATTACCAAGAAAGACTTCCTGGAAGAGGTGACCTTTGCCTTGGGCTCCCCAGGTGCAGAGAGCGTAAGGAGGTCATGCCAGGCGCAGACAGTAGTGAAAGCAAAGGCATGGAGGTGAGAAATCAGGCTCTGAGTACAGGGGGTGGCAGTTAGGCCGAGTTGTTGGGAGCACAGAAGGGGAGGGCCTTGAATGCCAGTCTGGGGTGCTGGACCACGTTCGGTCAGCAGCCATGGCCCGGTGTGGAATAGAGGAGTCATGAGTCAGGTAGCCAAGGAAGCTTCACTAAGTCTGGCCCCTCTGTGGAGGAGGAACTGGAGAGTGTATGTAAGCAGCCTGTCAGGCTGTGTAATAGCCCAGGTGGGCGTTAAAGAGAATTGTGTATAAGGGTGAGAACCAGAGCAGGAAACAAAGGAGGGAGAGGTTGCTGAGGAAGAACTGGACAAACATGAAGCTTAGATCATGGATCGGGACCAAGTGAGAGTTCCTGCCTCCCTGCCTTTGTCTGCCCCTCATGCTAGGCATGCCCCCTCTTGTCACTTTAGCTTTTTAAGACTCAAGGCTCGGTCCAAGGGTCAGTTCCTGACCCTCCAGGAAGACTTCGGATTTATTTTGCTTGTACTTCCCCCCATCAGAATGTAAACCTCAGACACTCTTTTGCTAGTCACCCAGCATTTATTAAATGCTTACTCTATACAGGCACAGTGCTAAGTGCAGGGGACACAGAAAGGAGCATAAACCAGCACATATGCCTGTCGCCCCAGCTTCATCAACAGCAGCTGAACTGAACAGTGAGAGGCCTTGGGGAGAGGGCTGCCAAATCCCTCCGGTCCTCTCACCTGGTCCCAGAGAAGAAACTCCTCCCATCAGTGCAAGTCAACAGCTGCCCTGTGACTTGTGGACTTGGAAGGCTGCCCCGGCCCTGAGGGGCTCCAGGCTGAACCCACCCTCTCCCCATTAGGCCACATGCCTTTTCTAGGTACTTTTGAGTAGATGACCTTGGTGGTGGACACAATGGAAAGAACGCCTCGTGTAGAATCAACAAGTACAGGTTCAAATCCTCACCTTGCTTAGAGCCTCGTGCTCACACTTGCTCCCCAAGTGCCCTTGGCAGCTCAGGGCCTACCTTTCCTCCCCTCCTCCCCTCCTCCCCTCCTGTGTATTGTCTCTTCCTGGAGACAGCCCTGGCACCCTCCAGGGCGCCACAGCCCTTGCTCTCCCCACTCACACCCCCATTTGGACCATCCTCAGATGCTGACAAGTCACCAGACACAAAAGGCCCCCCCAAAGGTGCTTTCATACTGTGCTTATCCCCTCCCCCTTGGTGGCTGCCAGGGTCTGCCCGAAGTCCCGTCTCCAGACCCTCCCCATTCAGGCCACCAGCCAGAGAGGCAGGATGGTGGAGTGGAGGGAATCAGGAAGACCTAAGTTCCAATCTCATCTCAGACACATACTAGCTGTGTGACCCTGGGCCTGTCATTTACCCCAGACTTTTCTTCATGACCCCTAGAAGAGCTCCCCATGCTACACCAAAGGCTTCCCTCTAAGGAGAGAGCTCAAAGCATTCTTGCCACTTTACCCATTAAATAAATGACTTGTCAGGGTCATGCAGCTGGGACAAAAACCAGGATCTCAACTCAGAGTTTCCTGATGCTTTAAACAGTGGAAGGAGCACCATCTCTGGATTCCGAGGCTCCACGTTCCAATCCTGCCTCTTGTGTGACTTTGAGCAAATTACTTTAACTTTCCACATTACAGTTTGCTGAACCCTAACCCTGCTGGCTTCAGAGCCCAATCCATGGCCCCCGCTCCGGGGGTCACCACCAGGGACCTTTCTGTTGTTATTTCACACTCTCCTATGCACTTGGGGTGGCTGGAAGGAAGGGATCCTCTTTTTGTGTGAGCTCCCTCCACCAGTGCAGATTCATGTCTATTCTGCAGCTTTTCGGGTTCAGGTTAGTCACCAGTCTGGGGTCCTACAGTCTGTAGACTAGAGTTTGTATTATGTTCATTTGGGTTCCCATTCTTTCTCTGGACTCTAATCCAGAGGGTGGGGATCACGCTTTGTTTTTGTATCTGAGGGCCAGGTGCACCGAAGGTGCTTCACAGGTGCTGAGTGAGGTGGTGTTTTTATTGGCTCCAGGTGTGTATCTTGCTCCTACAAGAAGATGGATCTGGGAATGAGCCCTGCCTGTAATCTGGCTACCTCCCAGGCTCAGAAGCTCTGAATGGCCATGGGCTGAGCCAGTCAGGAGTCTGGCACTGCTATGGTGAGGGGGGGTGGGGCAGCACCTGTGAATAACATCCCTATCCCCAGAGAAGAGGAGATCCCATCTTAAAAGACAAACAAATTGAGATGTAATTCCTTTTTTTGTAAATGGTGTTTTATTTTTCCAATTGCATGTTAAGATAGTTTTCAACGTTCCTTTTTATAAGATTTTGAGTTCCAGATTTTTCTCCCTCCCCCCTTTCCAGGACAGCAAGCAGTCTGATATAGGCTATACATGTGCAGTCATGGGAACCTTTCCATGTTAGTCATGTTGTAAAATAAAAAATAGAACAGAAGGGAAAAGCCAGAAACAGTTGCCTTCCCTCTGCACTTTCTCTGGAGAGCCTTGGAGCTGTCTTGGAACAATGTGTCGCTGAGAAGAGCTAAGTCTATCACAGCTGATCATCGCGCACTGCTACTGTTACTGTGTACGAGGTTTGAGATGCACTTGTTTTAGAGTTCTCCATTACAATAATGTAAATGTTTTTGAAGTAGATTTTATTTGTAAATAGGTTTTAATTGGTCAGTAGCACTACAAAGAATGTCTAGGAATCTGTGAATAGGTTAACCACGAATCAGTCAGTGAAAAAGCATTTATTATTTTTGGAGCTAAGTGACTTGCCCAGGGTCACACAGCTTTGTGAAAGTCTGAGATCAGATTTAAGTCAGGTCCTTCTGACGCCAGGGTCAGTGCTCTGCCCACTGTGCCACCTAGTTTCCCCCAGAAATATTTGTTATTAAATGCTGACTGCTCTACAAATACAGATGTAAAGATGGCTTCTGAAAGTTAACCAATTTAATTCCATTTGGATAACCTGGCCTGAGAGCCTTGCTTGCTCCTGGTCCTGTGTTAGGAGGTGGTAAATACAATGAGAGAATGAAATTGGCCACAGCCTCAGAGGCTTATGCTGCAAAGTCCTCAGCCTAGGGGCTCCCTCCACCAATGTACATCCCCAGCCTTCCATTCCTGAGACAGGCCCTTGAGTTGTTGAGTTTGGGAAAAAATGTCGTGGCCTGGTGGCCCATCTTCCAACAATGTGGAGTAGCTCCTCTTGGCTGGCACTGTACACCTCTGTGAGAACCCCCCCATTCAGATTAATATCTTCAGTGTGGTAGGGGGTCAGTCAGGGTAATCAACAGTCATTATGCATTTATTAAGCACCAACTATATGCTGGGCAGTATATTAATCTCTGAGGACACAAAAAGACAGTCCTAGCCTCAAAGCGCTTACAATCTAATGGGGGAGACAGCAGGCAAACAAGTATGTACAACGTAAGCTACATACAGGATAAACAGGAAATCCTTAACAGGGGGAAGACCCTAGAATTGAGAGGGGCTGGGAAAGGCTTCCTGCAGAAGGTGGGGTTTTGACCAGAGTTAGGGTCACAGCAAGGTTTCCTCCTGCCCAACTGACGAAATTATAAAAGATAAGAATGTTGGTCAACATTACTATAGTAATGATTGTAATAATTTATAATTACTATGTTATATAATGTGATTATAAGGATTAGGCAACACTAATTATAATAATAGAACAGTATCTGTTCCTAATTAGTCCAGTTCCCAATTTCCTAAAAGGAAATTTGTTTAGAAATCATGTCTAACTTTTGAGAGAGCAGTTGAGCTGAGTGATGAGCTGTTTCTTCAGAGTTCATTCATGGATTCTGTATTGTTGTCTCCTCTTCCCATGATTCTGTGTCTATTTGCAGGAGGCCCACTTTTAGGATGTTTTATAGTTACTGTTCTTAGGATGCCATCTCAGTAAATGCCCTTACTTTGAGCTAAGCGTGTCTTTTGGCTGATACTAAAGGGAGTCTTTAGTAGTGGGGGCTCATGAGTGATAGCTTTAGGAATGTGGACCTGACGAGTACCTTGAACCTGAGACTTAACATGATTGAGTTAAGGGATAGGAAAGGAGGGTTCAGACTGGGGTCCAACTTTCTAAAATCCTCATTCCTGGACAAGATGCTGTCCAGATTCCTTGTTTTTACACTGAAGACCTTCTACAACCCTCCCTCCAGCATACTCTTTTATATTCCCCTAAATATGTGTGTGTGAGTGTGTGCATTTGCCTTCTTATTTCTCCAGTCACCTGTCCAGACCCACCCTATAATTCCCTGGTTCCTTCAGCCCCTGGCTGTCTTTCCAGACTAAATGCTCCGATGGATCTTTGATCTTATCACTGTGGATGGTCCCTCCATTGGTGCAGACTGCAGCCCATCTAGGCCCTCCTTGAGTCCTTTGACAGCCCTTGGTGGGCTGTTCATTTTCATTCTTCAGAGGAAGTTCCTTGGGCAAATCATTTCATCTAGGCAACTCTCTGAGATGATGTTTCTTCAGAGAAAGTGCCAAATTGCATTGGTAAAAGGAGTCTCCTCACCTGGGAGTTCCTTATACTAATAAATCATAGTCCAGGCCTCATGTCTCAATGAACCTTATCTTTTTCATGACTCATCATTATGATGGAATGTTGGGAATCTTAGACTTTCCAGGAAGAAATTCAGCCCACTCTCCTCTTACGCAGATTTGGGACCAACTCATCATCCAACCGAAGTCATAATCTGCTCAATAGACATTCTTCATCCACTTGGCCTTCCCTGTGCAGATGGTTCAGACATATGGACCTTTTAATCCCCTGAACCAAACAAGGTGTTGGGCAATATCTTAGGGTGATCCTGGGCCTCATCAGCTGGGGTGGGAAGCGATGTTCTGTTTTTAGAGTTCTTCCAGCTGATATCCCCTTTCCTCATCTCAATCTCTGCTTCTAGCATGTCAAAATAAACCTCACCAAAATGTAAGAAAATTTGGGATCATAAGCCATATATTATGGAAGAGAAATTTATGTTTTAATACACAGTCAAATTTCACGATCTACTTGGTATATTGAACTGTTCAGTTATATTAAGTTCAGAATTTTTAAAAATCAATTTTTAAAAACCCTGCATATTAACTTTTGAATAATTATCTCTCAGAATGGTTTTGTCTTCAGCCAGCTCTAAAAAGTCTTCCCTAGTCTGGCCTCAGAGCCACTTCCTGGCCTGTCACAAAGACCTGCTCCCAGCCTGGCCTTGTGACCCACCAAGACGGGTCACCTTGCCTTCTTTGAGGACCCTTGTCACCCACCCTCTCTGCCCCCAACCCTGCTTCCCTTTGTTCTTACATGGCTGGCTTGTTCCTCCACTTTGGACAGGCATATCCTTAGTAAACAGCAGCTCTGACCCATCTCCGTCAAAAGCCTCTGATCGGTGTTGGTCTGTGAGGTAGCCTATTGTCCAGCTTCCTGGGCATTGCTGTCACCCCTCCACCAAGCTGGAGCAATTTCCCAGCTCCTCCTCTGATAAACAGGATGTTCATCATACTCCTGTGTGACTTCCTTATGTTCACCTGTATTTTAAAATATGTATGTGTACATATGTATATGTGTGTATATGCATACATATATGTGTGTGTGTTTTCCTATCTGTGTGACCTTGGACAAGTCAGTTCACCCTGTTTGCCTCAGTTTCCTCATCTGTAAAATGAGCTGGAGAAGGAAATGACCAGCTGCTCCAGTATGTCTGCAAGAAAACCCCACATGGGGTCAGGAAGAGTCAGACATGACTGAAAGTGATTCAAAAAATATAAACCCAGTTTTAATTAAGTCAGCAAGCATTTATAAGTGGTTACTATGTGCCAGGCATTGTGCCAAACTCTGAAAATAAAAATCCAAGCAAAAAGAAAGGTGGTCCTTGCCTCTGAGAGTGAACATTCTAATGGCGTGAGAAACATGTCAGACAAAGCTGAGGCTGGTGGGAGAGGAAATAATCCAGAGTCTGGATCAGAGTCTAGAGGGGAATGAAGGAGTCAACTTGGGGCTCCAGGAGGAACCGGCCAGTCTGGAAGACTGGGAGGGCCACGGGGTCGGAGGCATCTTCCAGGGCCAGAGGTTGTTGGGTAGACAAAAGTCTGGAGAACAGGAGTGAAACTTCAAAGGACTCCCAGGAGAGGCGGTAAGCGTTCAGGATGTCTCTCTTTGCCTCTGTGCTGGGGCTCTCCCTTCCCCAGGAACCCCTTTGCCCTGACAGCACCACCCTTGGGTTCGAGTCCTCACGGTGAGGGGAAAGCACTGGAGCTGACTAGAGGATGGACCCCTTTCCTTCCCTTTGCTGAGCCCCCCAGCTGCAGCCTGTGCAGGCATCTTGAGACCCACACTATTACCCTGGTAATTAAAAAAACGAGAAAAACAAAGACTTGTGATTTCCAGTAGGGAATCACAAGTCGCTTGACTTTTTAAAACCAATTTTCTTTCCTTGCTGTTTTTAACTTGACAACCATCAACCAAGAGGAACATTTCCCTATACACAGAACAGAAAAAGAGGATGGTATGCAAAATTGCAAGCCTGTTAAGTGCAGTTTGAATTTTAAAATGAAAATTCTTATATTAATATAGGATTATTCATAGAATAATATATTCGCATAATAAACATTATATGAATATATTAATAGAAGTATAGAAGTATATTTCTATTAAATGTATTTATATAATAAATGTATACTTAATATATTGCATTGATAATATTAAAAGATAATAAATAATAAATTCCACACCCCAGTTTCAAAGCTGTCCACTTATCTGTTTCTCCTTCAGAACTTCCTTCTTTTCTGTTTTTTCTTTCTTTCTTTTTTTTTTTTAACAAAAGTGTCCCTCGTTATGATCTCCTTGTCCTCCTACTTCATCTTCTGCCAGCCTTCCTTCTTTTAAATCTTCTCAGGCACCAATACAGCCCACCAGAATTACAGTACTACCCTTAAGGGATGCTTCCTGAAAGGAGAAAAAAGCAACTCAGGGCTAAGAAGAGTTGATTCCTCTGCAGTCAGCAGAACTCATCGTTCCCAAAAGTACAATCGGTTTCATTCCTTTCCATATGGCTTGGTCCTTTGATGCCCCTTACCTGTGACTCCCACTTGGCTCAAACAAGATTTCTTTTATTTGCTGCCAAAACTTCTTGTGATTCAAGAATTCCTCCACTTCTTTCAGATGGCTGAGAGATTTGCTAGAGGGGTCACAGAGCTGATGTGTGTGGGGGGGGAGTGTGTGTGTGTGTGTGTGTGTGTGTGTGTGTGTGTGTGTGTGTGTGATAGCACCTTCTTTCTGACCACCTCACCTCTGGTCCCTGTCTCCTTCCCTTTGAAAGTCACTTTCCTAGCCTTCTGTTCCAGCCAAAGGTCTTTGCATTGATGTTGAAGGAAACACCAGAGTTCACACGTGAGGCATCAGAGAGGATCACTGATCCATCCGGTGGGCACTCTCTCCAACAACCCATCCACCTCACTTTCTCATCTTGGGCATTCTTGTCCAGAGAAGATCTCCCCAGTGCACTCTCAGCCTTCTCCAAGGACTTCAGTTTTTTTATTTTTTTTATTTCATACTTAGTACCTAACATTTATATAGCACCGACTATGTTCCAGGCTCTGTGCTAAGCGATTATCATTTCATTTGATAATCACACCCACCCTGGGAAATTGTTGTTGTTTCATTCATGTCTGACTCCCTGTGACCCCATTTGGGGTATTTTAGCAGAGTTAGTGGAGTAGTTTGCCATCTACTTCTTTGGCTCTTTTACAGATAAGAAAGTGCAGCCAACAGGATAGGGTGACTTGCCCAAGGTCACACAGCTAGTGAATGTCTAAGGCTGAATTTGAACTTTGGTCTTTCCCATTCCACTGCACCATCTAGCAGGTGCTCTCATTTCAGAGGAAAAAACTGAAGCAAACAGGTTAATTAACTGCCCAGGGTCATACGGCTAACTAGGTGTCTGAGGCTAGATTTGAATTCCAAGCCCAGCATTCTATCTGCTACATCTCCAGTCCAAAGGAAAACAGAAGAGGCTTGTGCATAAAACTTCAAATATAGTCTGTACAGATGACAGTTTTTAAAAAATATCCTAAATTCAGCCTATTAATTTTTGAAAGCTACCCTGCTTGTCTGTCTGCTTCTGAACCTCCTTTTGTTCTGTCCATTTAAAAAAAATGATACAAAAGCCCACTTTTCTTCCACACTCCCACAACTTAAAAAACAAACAAACCCATTTCCCTATAATGAATACCCATAGTCAAGTAAATCAAATCTACGTACCAGTCATGTCCAAAAGTGTCTGTCTCTGGTCCCTGAATCCCCCATCTCTCTGTCAGTTTGACAGCCACACAGCCCAGCTCCATGCTTTATCATCGGTCCTCTGTTGAAACATGTATATGTGTGTGTGTGCATGCGCATGTACATACATACATACAGAGATATGTAGTGATATGGTCAATATGTTAAAGAGAACTCTTAAGTCTTTCAAAATCATTTTCAATAATAACGCTAGCCAGCATTTACACACTCTTTGACGTTTTTGTTTACTGTGTTGTCGTTAGTATACAAACTCCTCTCCTGGCTCTTCTCACCTCCCTCTGCATCCATTCATACCAGTCTTCCCAGGTTTCTCTGAATCCATCCAATTCATCATTCCTTATGACACAATAACATTCTGTTACATTCATAGACTGTAATTTGTCTAAACAGCTCCCAGATGATGGGCACCCCCTTAGCTCCCATGCTATAACTAGCCATGCTGCCCTAATAAACATGGTTTCTTTCCCCCTTCATTTCTTCTCTCAGAGGTGTGAACCCAGGAATGGTATGCTTTGTCAAGGAGAGTTCACAGTTTCGTGATTTTGGGACAGAGTTGCAAATTGTTTTCCAAAATGGCAGAACATCTCACAGCTTTACCAGCAAGGTTCTTCCTTGGTTCCTCCCTTTCCCTTTTCATCATTTCTGCTGATCTGTGGGTGCTAGAACCTCGGGAGTTACTTCAATTTGAAGTTCCCTTTATTATTAGTCATTTGGGGCATTTTTTTTCATACAATTGTTAACAGCTTGGACTTCTTCCTTTGAAAGACAGCCTGTTCAATTCTTTGACCATTTATCCACTGGGGAATGGCTCTTGTTCTTATAAATTCTTTACATATTTTAGACATCCGACCTTTATTAAAGTTAATTGCCGCAATTTATGCTGCAAAATGCTTCTTAGTCAACTATCCCCCTTCTGATTTCAACTCCATTGATTTTGTTTGTGCAGAAGCTGAAGTGATCCACTGTATCTTCCTTGGTAATGAACTTTTCCTCACCCATAGTTGTGAAAGGGATCTCCTACTTTGATGCTGTATTTAAAACAATAATGATGATAATAATATTGTGACCTTCTATTTAGAGTTTATTGTAGTACAGTTATCCCTTCCATGTCATGAAGGTTAGAGGTGCAGTATCTCCACAATCTGGAAAATCTGAGTAAAGTTTTTTGACCTTCCCTTTGTACCAGAGAAAAAGTATGAATTTTTTCTTTTTCTCTTATAGTGTCTTTTCAGTATTGAAAGATAAAATATGTTGATATTATACAACACTGTACTTATATTTTATGCATTTCTGAGTTTCTAAACCATTTCTGTGTCATCATCTGGCCTTCATGTGTCATCTGCAGCTTCTGCAAAACTCCCCCAAAATTCCCTTTTAATTTCTTATACCAACCCTCAATATATCAAAACTGAGATGGAGAGAGTCACAAAGTGGAGGGATAACAGTCTACAGTGTGAGATGCTGGTCTAAACCAGGCCTTCTTAACCCAGGGTCCATGAACCCCTACAAGATCCATGAATAGATTTAGGAAATCTTGAATTTAGATGGGGAAAAAATTATATCTTTATTTCCATGTAATTGGTTTCCTTTTTAACCCTCAGTATTTTATTTTTTGCATTTAAAAACTTGATTCTGAGAAGGGGCCCATCGGCTCCATCAGACCCCTGCCAAAGGGGCCCATGATACAAAAATGGTTAAGAACTACTGGTCTAAACCTCATTTCTGCCAGACAGCTCCTTGGTTTTCCCAGCTGTTTTTGTCATGTGACCCCAGTGGTTCTGGTCTCTTACTGTTCTGTGGAAGCCAGTAGCATGCATAGGCTACCCCATGCATCCGTCACTTATCCCTGCTTCCTGACCCAACTCCTTTTCAGTCCTACTTGGCTTTGACAAGATTCCGTGATGCTTATTGCTTGTAATTCAGTTTTAAAATATCGTTCATATAACACTTAAAAAATTCTTAAGGTCCACAGGAGCACGGTCCTAGAACATCAGCCTTTGGAGGCCAGGCCCAGCTCTCCCAAACTTCACAAAAAAGGAGAGAGTACAGTCACAGAACAGTTTGCATCCTTCTTGGGAGAAGTTAAATGCTGCCTAGTAACCTCTCTAGTGACTTTCTCTTTCCTCTCCAATGGTGTAGCCTCCTACTGCCTGGTCTCTGTCCCTCACTTCTCCATTAGACTCCAGGGCCTCTTTTTGTATCCCAGGGCTTAGCACAGTGCCAGGGCACATAGTCGGTGCTCAATAAGTGTTGATTGATCATTGTTGGTAGAGCTGTGAGCTGATCCAACCATTCTGGAGAGCAATTTGGAACTATGCTAAAAGGGCTACAAAAATGCACATGCCCTTTGACCCAGCAGTATCGCTTCTAGGGCTGTATCCCCAGAGATCATAAACATAGGAAACGGTCCCACATGTGCAGGGATACTTGTAGCAGCTCTCTTTGTGGTGGCCAAGAACTGGAGATGGAGGGGGACACCCATCCATTGGGAATGACTGAACAAGTTGTGGTATATAAATGTAATGGAGTATTATTGTACAATGAATGAAAACTTCAGAGAGGCCTGGAAGGACTTACACGAACTGATGCTGAGTGAAAGGAGCAGAACCAGGAGAACTTTGTACGTGGCAACAACCACAGTGTGTGAGGAATTTTTCTGGTAGACTTAGCAAGGACCTCAAACATCCCCAATGGACTCTTGAGGCAAAATGCCTTCCACATGCAGGGAAAGAACTATGGAGTTGGACTGCAGAGTGAAGCAGAGTATTTACCCTCCTGTTATGTTTTGTTTTGTTTTTTTCTCATGGTTTCTCCCATTTGTTTTAATTCTTCTGTGCAGCATGACCCATGTGAAAATGTGTTTATTGGGAATGCAAGTGTGGAACCCATGTAGGATAGCACACCTTCTGGTGGAGGGGAGATAGGGGGAGAGAATCTAGGACTTATGGAAGTGATTGTAGAAAACTGAAAACAATTAATAATAAAGAATTATTCTCCTCATAAAAAATGTTGATTGATTGAGTCCTCTCCCAGCACCTCTAGGCACAGGTGCTCAGTTGGGATACATGGGACAGACATGAATGGTCAGCCTTCCTCAGTCCAATGAAGAAAGACTTTGTCCTTCAGACACATATTCCTGGAGACCCTACAGGCCCTGTTTCCCAGCCTCTCTGTGACAGTTTGGATTCCTCATCCTTCCCACCATCTTTGTGCCAAGACTCCCTCCCCCTACTCCCTCCAATCCAGCTCCCAGGGTTTTTGCCCTGCCTTCCTGGTTCACACTCACCACCTGTTCTTCCATTCCCAGGGTCCACTCTTCTTTCCCTGCCAAATTCCTCACCCCCTGGCAAACACACCCAGGAGTCCAGTGGTACCCCTGGTGCCAGTCAGGAGAGCCTGTCTGCCCTGTCCTCCCTTCCCCAGGAATCCTCAGGCATCACCTGCCCTTTGGAACCAAATAGAACAAGGCCAACACTTCATCCGGCTGCTCATGAAATATTTAAAGAGAGCTGTCATGTCCACCTGCCTTAGCTTTTCTGCAGGCTCCCCCTCCCCCCCGCCCTCCCCACACTCTCTTCCAGCTTCTCACATTAATCATTACTTACCTAATTATTTTTAGAGATTCTTTTAGGTCATTTAACCATTAATTATTTCATTATTTTAAGCATTATTTCAACAATTTAGTTCTTAATTATTTTTAAGTTTATCTTTAGTAATTTCATTATTAGTTAATTATTTTTCTTGTCAGCCCTCCTCTATAAACTCGACATCTTTTTGGTATCCTCCCTAAAAGGTGCCTCCAGAACTGAAGGAAAGGCAGTGGGGAGGGTGCTAGGGCGGTACTGGAGGACCTGGGTTCACATTCTGACTTACCATTTCTGATTCTTATCTTAATATTATTATGACCTTGGTGACCTCGGCTCAGTCATTGAACCAGTGCCTGCCTCAGTTTCCTCATCTGTAAAATGGAGATCATAACAGCCCCTCCTCCCTAGGGTTGTTGTGAGGGTCAGATGAGCTTAGCACAGTTCCTGGAACCTAGGGAGATCTATAGAAATGCAAGTTACTGCTATTATTAATGCTATATTATAATAGAGTAATAATGTAATTGCATTATTTATTATGTTATACAATTATAAGTATAATGTAATAATTATATGTTGTGTAATAATATTAATTATGAAAATATAATAGAATGATTAATAATGATAGCTAGCATTTATATCATTAAGGTTCTCAAAGTACTTTTACATTTATTGTCTCATTTGACCCTCACGATAACCCTGGGCAATAGGTGCTGTTTTTATCCCTGTTTTACAGATGAGGAAACTGAGGCAGGATTAAATGACTTGCCCAGGGTTATAGAGCTAATAAGTGTCTGAGGCAGGATTTGAACTCAGGGCTTCCTGACTCCCAAACCAGACACTGTCCACTATATCACCCAGCTGCCCCAGCTGCTCAAATAACTGTCGAATGGTCCTGGCTGGAACAGTTTGGGATATGGCTGGACAGTGACCTTCCTCCTTGGAAGATCTCCACCCTCATCCCAGCCACCAAGGTCAGCCTTGGCTTTTGGGGATGCTGTATCATGCCCTGGGCACACCCATAGCCTGGTACCCATAGAAGAGTCTCCAGACTTTTCACACAAACATTGCCATAGTGCTGAGGAATCTTATTGTAGGGATCCTTGGGGAGGACTGGACATTTCAATCTGGTCTATTTTAGCTTCTTAGATTTGACCCATCCTTCTGGATAATGACGTTACTTCTCATAATGGTTAATAAACTACTTGTTTCCTTCTCCTTCCCTCTTACCTGTGGGAATCTCTTTAGACCCTGACTCTGCCCTGTGGGGGCCTGTGAGGAGATTGGCCTGCATAGCCTTGACCTGGGGCCCACTCCATCAGGGCTCAGTCTTCTCGCCTTTGAGTGAGACCCTTAGTGGGAGGAGGACTAGCTTTTCCCACCCTCTTAACAGTCGGCCTATTGAAAAAGGAATATTAGCTGTAGCCACCATCCATGTAATCATTCATTCACAGCACCAGACATTGACTAAGCGCCTACTGTGTGCTTCCTCAGACCACATAAATGTTTCCGTTGAACTGGACCTTTTGATGGACCAGAGGCCCATGTAGCCCTCTCATTCCATGAGTCTGCATCAGCTGCAAATTGTGCAAGCCTCTCACCCATGGCTCCATCTGAGTCACTGAGGAGAATACCTTATAGATGAGCAAATCAGATACCACATGCCCATGTTGCCTGACTGGCAGATTCAGGGTCAACCTCCTTGTGTGGGGGAAAGGGAGGCTGCCTCTTGTTTGTAGAACAATCCCATATTCACTCTAAGGACAGGTCTCTTACCCATGTGTAGAAATGGAATTGAGAATGTATGCCCTCAAGAATGATGAAAGGCACATTGGGTCCCAGTTCTCTGGCCCATGCCCACCCCCTCCTTCACCAGGTAGGCCTGGGCTATGGTGAGGAGACTTAGCCTCTTCAGAAGAGCTCACCCTTGTCCACTGGCCTGGCCTAAAGGCATCCTTTGTTCCTTGGAGTACATCGAGTCCTCTGAACATTTCCAGTGGGCTTTGATGTGCTATTAAAATGTTGCCAGGAAATGCCAGTGCTGTGAGCATTCTTCAGATGCTGGGCCATTCCGGAGAAGGGGCTGGTCTTTGGTGGTAGAGAGAGTCCAGGTTCAGTCCCTATCTCTAGATCATGTAGGACTGAACCTAGAGAAATAGAGACATACACTGTGGGAAGATATTTTGGGGGGAAGACTTCTGAATTTGGAGTAAGAGGACGAGGGTCTAAATCCTGTGTGACTTTGGCAAGCAGTTGATCCACAGGAGTTATCAAGTGCTAGGCCCTGGTCTGAGGACTGCGGGGTCCTAAGAAGGGCAAAAAGCTCTGACCTCAAAGGGCTTATAATCTATTGGGAGAGAAAACAGTCCTCTCTATAGAGACAGCTAAGATGTACAAGGTGCCAAGGCAGGCCAAGTCACTTAGGACTCGGGTTTTCTCATGCAGAACAGGAAAGGGCTGAGTGAAGCCTACAGACTCTTTCTTATCGTGCATAAAATGAAATACATAGTATGACAAAGGGAGCCAGTTATAATGGAGTCACTATCAAAGACCCACTTTTAGATCTGCTGCTCTGGATGACCTCCAGGTGTCAGTAGGGTTAGGCTTAGCAGCTTTTCTCCCATGACCTGAGAGATGAGGTACCTAAAGGACCTTTCTCGAGGAAGTCTTCCCCTCAGAGGGCCAAAGCTTGGAAGGGAAGGAAAGTGGAGGGTGGGGGTTAGCTGTCTCTCTCTGGTGGCCCCTGGTGCTATGGGAGCCAGGACATGGGTCTCCTAGCCCTTCCTCTATTCAAGGCAGCTCATTTGAACTAGTGGCCTTAAAACATTGTCCTCCTATATCTTTTTTCCAGAGCCATGGGGATGAGAGGGACACAGCCTGGTCTCTGGAAGATGTCTTCCATTTGATGTCACCCCCAATGGATAATTCCCTGGAGGTAAATGAGGGGACCGTTGGCTATTAAGATTGAAGGGCATGGGGAGGGAGCCCAGAGGTCAGCCTTGTGTCCTCCCTAAATGGTAGCCTCCCCAGTTCTGTCACTCAGGGCCTTTGTGACTGGGCAAGGAGGTCGCACTCAGTAGCCCCTTCCAGTATTAGCTCTGTGACCCCCATTACCCAAGTTCAAACCCTGGTCCTATGACTGGTGTAACTGTGAGCCCATCACCACCCCCAGGAACCTCAGTTTCCTCATCTGTTGTGAATGGGCCTGTGAGATCACTGCTAGCTCCAACACCTATGAGTCCATTCATTCCTGGGAGCTGACAGTTGTGGGATGATTTTTACAAAGCACATGAGGTTGATTAGCTCCTGCCACCTTTCTGGTGAAGCAGGGACCAGGGTTGGGGCTTTTTTACATTTAAAAATGAGGAGACGGAGGGTCAGAGTGGGGTTGGTTACAGACTCAGCTGCAGGATCAGAAGTGGGGTCAGGAGCCAGGACTGCCCTGGCCTGGCTGGTTAATGAGACCAGAGGGCTTGGCAGTTAGTTAGTGCTGTGTGGGGAGAGATCAGCAGGAGGTCAGAGTCAGGACAACTGCAGCCAGGAACAGGGCCAGTCCCCAGCCACTCTTTGGGAGAGAGAGGGCAGCATTTCCTCTCATTGCCTGAGCTACAGGTAAGAAGACAAATGAGTAAAATCCCCCTGAATTACCTCAGTTATCCCAGAAGGGTCCCAGAGCTCATCTATTCCAGCCGCCCCCCCAAAACAAGAATATATGAAGTTCCTTCCATAGCACCCTGACAGGTGGTCACAGAACCTCTGCTTGGATACCTGCCCTAATGGGGAGCTCACCATCTCACAGGGTCATCTTGTACCTCTCTGGTTGTGAAGTTCTGATTTAAATTGGTCTATTCCCCCCCACCCCTGTAATTTCTACCACCTGGTCCTTGTGCCACTTCCATATTTCAGCCCTTTTCGTGTAATCATAATCGCTTAGATATGGCTGTCACTTTAAGGTTTGCAAAGCACTTATACAAATGTCTCATTTGGTCTTCACAACGACCCTTTCAGGTAGGGTCTGTTATCACCCTATTTTACAGATGAGGAAACTTAAGACTGAGAGGTTTCTCCCTTGACCATGGTGAGCCAGCTTTACTATCTCGGAGGCAAGATTCACCCACTAAGTCCAACGCGCTCTCCACTAAACCATCTGGCTGCCTGTGGTTGAACAGAACCCCCACGCTCCTCACATCTACACACTCATTCATATACATAGTTGCATACATATTCACTCATTCATACCTTAGACACACACTCATACACATACACAATTCATTCCTATACACACTTTCTCACATATATGCACTCACACGCACACTTCCACACTCACATTCACAATACCTCCACACTCACACTCGAATACACACACTCATACTCACGCTTGAACTTACATACATACGTTCACACACTCACATGCACACACATGCACACACACACGCACACACACACCCCTCAGGTTTTCTTGAGGCTAAATCTCCCCTTGCTCCAGCTGTCCCCTCTCCCTATGTCCTGACTCAGGCCCTTGTCCACATCCCCCTTAAAATGTCATCATTAAACGTCCTCTGATGTCCTCCCATCATTTTTTAGGTTTCTTACACATCAGATCCTGTTGAAGCCTCAGTTAATGGGGCCATGTCTCTACATTACAGCAAGAAGTGACCTTAAAGGTTATTGAGTTCATAAAGGTCATACAGTAAGTAAATCCATAGGGTCCCAGTCCTTGAATTCAGACTGTGGTAAAAGGTTCTTAACCTTTTCCGGGTCTTGGGTCAGTGAAATCAAAGGGTCTCTCCTCAGAATGATGCTTTTAAGTGCATAAAATAAGATACATAGAATTACAGAGGAAATCATTTATGTTAAAATATAGGATGTGGAAACAGAAACTGAGAGGTTAAGTGACTCACCCACAGTCACACAGCCACACTTGTCAATAGCAAGCCTGCTGATGTTTTAATATTGACAATTCCACGACTGTGACGGTACCACCAATGCCTGCCTGACTCGTGTATCCTGTGCAGTGACAGTCCAGTTGGGTACCACCCTGGACCTCCCAAGACTTGCTTCCCCCTTTTCTACCCTATTTTCTTTCTAAAGGAAAAAAAAAACCAAGCCAACCTTAAACATCACCTACATCCCCCCTCCCTTGCCCAGACATCCATTCCATAAAACAAAAAAATTTTTAAAATGTAGTTTAAAAAGAAAAAACTCTGAAAAACTGATGAATACATTGAGACAATGCATGCCGTGTCCCACATCCCCAGACCCTCTCCCAAGGAAGATGCCCAAGAGGATATTCATTCCAAACAGGGTGTCAAGGACAAGGCTTTCTCCCTCCATTCCCACCCCATCCTTTCTAAAAACAGATTCAACCAGAGTCAAAAAGCAGTCATTGGGAAAGTGCTATCTGTTCATCCTAACATTTCTATGTTCACGGGGCCGCTAGGGGTCTAGGCCTGGAATCATAAACCCTGAGTTCAGATTTGACCTCAGGTACTTATTAGTTGTATGACCCTGGGAAAGTCACTTAACCCTGTTTGCCTCAGTTTCCTGATTTTCAAAATGGAAATACTAACGGCACTTCCCTTCCAGGGTTGTTATGAGGATCAAATAAGAGAATACTCAAATAGTAAAACAACCAAATAAGATAACATTTGTAAAGCACTCAGTGCATAGAAAGCTTCCTAAATGTTGTTACCCCTTCAGTCAGATTTTTCTGACTGAATTTTTACTTAAAAGGGAGAGAACATTCATTAAAGGATTGAAAAGTGTGAGGAGGATTTCCCATTTTAGGGCCAAGTACCTTTGACCCAGGAGAGAGGTCAGGGCTGGCTATTGAGACATAATCATTGGACCCAGGAGGCAGTAGAAGGAGCTGCAGAATCAATGGCTCATCTAAAGGCCTGGGTCCAAGCCCCAGCTGGGCCTCTTGCATACCTGATACAGGGCGTTCCCTCCTCTGTCTGGGCCTCAGTTTCCTCATCCATTACAAAGGCATTAAATTCATTGTTCACTGAGATCCTTTCAGTCTCCAGGTCCTCAGTCAGCCATGTTCATGTGGACTCAGGAAGTGCAGTCTTTGGAATGGGTGGTCATGTGACCATGATACCTGCCAAGGCAGGTGTGGGGCTCCAAACAAGGTTACAAGAGGAAAGTTTAACCTATTTAAGGGAATTGGGTTTTGAGAAACAACCCCTGAAGTGCAAACAGTTAAGGGGCTAAGTCCAAGGAGTTCTGATCTGCCCCTAAAATCGGGTTCAGACTGCAGGAATGAGAAGTTTTATTTTTATCTTTTAGGATATACTGTTAAGTTTTTATAACTCAGAGTTTTAACCAACTCTGTTTAGAGGTGTAGCCAAGTAAGGCAGCATGTATGGAGTGTGTGTGTGTGTGTGTGTGTGTGTGTGTGTGTGTGTGTGTGTATGCATGCACACAAAAGGATTTTGAAAATAAAATAAGAAAAGTAGAGGAAAAATTGGGAAGAGAAATGAGTTATAGAAAAAAATCATGAAAAATGAGTCAGCAACTTGCTAAAGGAGAACCAAAAATATGCTGAAGAAAATAACACCTTAAAAAAACAGATTAGTCCAAATGGAAAGAGGTTCAAAAAGGCAATGAGGAGAAGAATGCCTGAAACAGCTGAATTGACCGAAAGGAAAAGGCGGTCTAAAAGCTCGCTGAAGAAAATAATTCCTTAAAAATGAGGATGGAGCAAATGGAAGCTAATGACTTTATGAGAAACCAAGAACTGATAAAGCCAAAAGAATGAAAAAATAGAAGACAATGTGAAATATCTCATTGAAAAAACAACTGACCTGGAAAATAGATCCAGGAGAAATATTTAAAAATTATCAGATTGCCTGAAGGCCATGATAAAAAAAAAAAAAGAGTATGGATATCATCTTTCAAGGAATCATCAAGGAAAATTACCCTGATAGTCTAGAATTAGAGGGTAAAATAGAAATTGAAAGAATATACCACCACCTCCTAAAAGAGATCCCTAAATGAAAATGCCCATGAATATCAAAGTCAAATTCCAGAGCTCCCAGGTCAAGGAGAGAACATTGCAAGCAGTAACAAACAAATCAAATATCATGGACCCACAGTCAGGATAATACAAAATTTAACAGCTTCTATATTAAAGGACCAGAGAGCTCAGAATATAATATTCCAGAGGGCAGAGGAGCTAGGATTACAATCAAGAAACACCTCTCCAGCAAAACTGACTATAATTCTTCAAGGGAAAAAATGGATATTCAATGAAATGAAGGACTTTCAAGTATTCCTGAATCAGAAAAGACCAGAGCTGAATAGAAAAATGTGACTTTCAAATACAAGACTGAACAGAAGCGATAGAAACTTGAGGGGAGGAGCCAAGATGGTGGAGTAGAAAGATTCACATACGCTAGCTCCAAACCCACAGCCCATAAAATATCTGTAAAAAAGAACTCCCAACAAATTCTGGAGCAGCAGAAGCCACAGAACAACGGAGTGGATGAGATTTCTGTTTCAGAGAGCCCTGAAAAACTGATGAAAGGTCTGTCGCGCCCCGGACCCAGAGCCCAGCCCAGCCCTGCCTTGGCCGCTCAGCACTGAGAGGAGCAGATCCGAATAGGCTTCAGGGATGGAATCTCCAGCGGCCTTGTGGGTCCCTCCACCCACAGGTGCTGGGGTTGAGTGAGAGTCTTTTTGGCTTGCCAGGAGGGGATCCAGGGTGTCTCCATAAATCAGGCCCCCTCGGGAGGCAGCAGCGGAGGCAGCAGCAGACTGGGGCTCTCCAAGCAGGCAGGAGCCCGGATCCATTGTTGAAGGTCTCTGCATAAAGCCCCTGAGGGAACTGAGCCCCGAGTGGTGGCCCTGCCCCCGCCTGAGTACCTGAACTTAATCTCACACTGAATAGCAGCCCCACCCCCACCCAAAGCCCTGAGTGGGAAGCAGCATTTGAATCTCAGCCCCCAAGCGCTGGCTGGGCGGATCTGGAGGCGAAGTGGGTGTGAAGAGGACACTCAGAAGTCAAGTCACTGGCTGGGAAAATGCCCAGAAAAGGGAAAAAAAATAAGACCATAGAAGGTTACTTTCTTGATGAACAGATAATTCCTCCCTCCCTTTCAGATGAGGAAGAACAATGCTTACTGCCAGGCCTAGAGGCCTGTGGGCTACCCGAGTCTTACCTTACCTCTATCAGAGGTCTTCGGCTGGCCAAACCGGATACTTGTATGAGAGAAGAGACCTATCAGAGTCGAACAAGGGTTGAGCTTTATTCAGGGTTCTGGTTACAAGTGCAGGGGAATTCTTCCTTAGGAGGGAGCAAAGAATCTCCCAAGGAGGCAAAGATCTTACAATAAGAGATTGGAAGTAGAAGTGTAAGTGGGGAGAGAGGGGGAGGGGAGAGAGGAAAGAGGAAATGCAGAGCCTTGTCCACACACGTGGCCCCTCCGCCCAAGAGAACTTTCAGGCTTTCCTGACCCTACTTAAGCTCTCCCATCGCGTAGTTTACACGTCAATACCAAGCCTGTTAGGTAACAATAGGTGTGCCCAGATCCGGGACAGCCTCGAGAGCGGGGATGCTCCTCCCATCACGTATCTCACGGGAAGAGGCGAAAATACACGAGATAGCTCGGTCTCCTCCTCGATTCCCTGTTGTTATTATGGGGGGCCTCGTGAGAACTCTAAGATTTAGAAGTTCCCACCTTTACCCGCCCGAGACTGTCCACATGGAATTGAGCTTCCAATCCCAGCAGCTTACCATCAGGGAAAGACATAGAAATCAAAGCTTCTGTATCCCAGCCCACCCAATGGGCTCAGGCCATGGAAGAGCTCAAAAAGGATTTTGAAAATCAAGTTAGAGAGGTGGAGGAAAAACTGGGAAGAGAAATGAGAGAGATGCAAGAAAAGCATGAAAAGCAGGTCAACACCTTGCTAAAGGAGACCCAAAAAAATGTTGAAGAAATTAACACCTTGAAAAATAGGCTAACTCAATTGGCAAAAGAGGTTCAAAAAGCCAATGAGGAGAAGAATGCTTTCAAAAACAGAATTAGCCAAATGGAAAAGGAGATTCAAAAGCTCACTGAAGAAAATAGTTCTTTCAAAATTAGAATGGAACAGATGGAGGCTAATGACTTTATGAGAAACCAAGAAATCACAAAACAAAACCAAAAGAATGAAAAAATGGAAGATAATGTGAAATATCTCATTGGAAAAACAACTGACCTGGAAAATAGATCCAGGAGAGACAATTTAAAAATTATGGGACTACCTGAAAGCCATGATCAAATAAAGAGCCTAGACATCATCTTTCCTGAAATTATCAAGGAAAACTGCCCTGAGATTCTAGAACCAGAGGGCAAAATAAGTATTCAAGGAATCCACAGATCACCTTCTGAAAGAGATCCAAAAAGAGAAACTCCTAGGAACATTGTGGCCAAATTCCAGAGTTCCCTGGTCAAGGAGAAAACATTGCAAGCAGCTAGAAAGAAACAATTCAAGTATTATGGAAATACAATCAGGATAACACAAGATCTAGCAGCCTCTACATTAAGGGATCGAAGGGCATGGAATAGGATATTCCAGAAGTCAAAGGAACTAGGACTAAAACCAAGAGTCACCTACCCAGCAAAACTAAGTATAATACTTCAGGGGAAAAAAATGGTCTTTCAATGAAACAGAGGACTTTCAAGCATTCTTGATGAAAAGACCAGAGCTGAAAAGAAAATTTGACTTTCAAACACAAGAATGAAGAGAAGCATGAAAAGGTAAACAGCAAAGAGAAGTCATAAGGGACTTACTAAAGTCGAACTGTTTACATTCCTACATGGAAAGACAATATTTGTAATTCTTGAAACTTTTCAGTATCTGGGTAGTGGGTGGGGTTAAACACACACACACACACACACACACACACACACAGCACAGAGTGAGTTGAATAGGGTGGGATCATACCTTAAAAAAATGAAATTAAGCAGTGAGAGAGAAATATATTGGGAGGAGAAAGGGAGAAATGAAATGGGGCAAATTATCTCTCATAAAAGAGTCAAGCAAAAGACTTTTTAGTAGAGGGAAAAAGAGGGGAGTTGAGAGAAAAACATGAAGTTTACTCTCATCACATTCCACTAAAGGAAGGAATAAAATGCACACTCATTTTGGTATGAAAACCTGTCTTACAATACAGGAAATTGGGGGATAAGGGGATAAGCAGGGTGGGGGGGATGATGGAAGGGAGGGCATGGGGAGGAGGGAGCAATTTGAGGTCAACACTCATGGGGAGGGACAGGATCAAAAGAGAGAATAGAAGCAATGGGGGGCAGGATAGGATGGAGAGAAATATAGTTAGTCTTATTCAACACGACTATTATGGAAGTCATTTGCAAAACTACACAGATATGGCCTATATTGAATTGCTTGCTTTCCAAAGGGAAGGGGTGGGGAGGGAGGGATGAAGAGAAGTTGGAACTCAAAGTTTTAGGAACAACCGTCTAGTACTGCTCCTGCTACTAGGAAATAAGAAATATAGGTAAAGGGGTATAGAAAGTTATCTGGCCCTACAGGACGAAAGAGAAGATGGGGACAAGGGAAGGGAGGGATGATAGAAGAGAGGGCAGATTGGTGATAGGGCAATTAGAATGCTCGGTGTTTTGGGGTGGGGACAAATGGGGAGAAAATTTGAAACCCAAAATTTTGTGAAAATGAATGTTAAAAGTTAAATAAATAAATTTTAAAAAAAGAAAAATAAATAAAAAGAAAAAAATAAAGACTGAACAGAAGCATAAAAAGGTAAACAGGAAAGAGAAATCATAAGGGACTTCGTAAGGTTAAATAGTTTGCATTCCTACATGGGAAGATGATACTGGTAACTCAGAAAAACTTTCTCATATAGACAGAGGGCATGGGTATGAGTTGAATATGAAGGAACAATATCTTTAAAAAAATAAAATTAAGGGATGGGAAGAAGGAATGCACTGGGAAAGGTAGAATGGGGTTAAATTTTCTCACATAAAAGAGGCAAGAAAAAGCTTATACATTGGAGGGGAAGATGAGCAAGAGAAGGGGGAGTGACTGAACCTTACTTTCATCAGAACTAACTCAAAATGGTAATAAACATACACATTCATTATATGAGCTGCTGCAAAGTTGACATGTACTGTGTACAAAGTAATGGCAATAGTGTATGATGATCCACTGTGAATGTCGGCTATTCTCAGCAATTCCCAATGATCCAACACAACTCTGAAGGACTTAGGATGAAAAATGCTGGCATCTGAAGATGCTGTTGTCTGAATACAGATTGAAGCATCCTTTTTTAACTTTATTTTTCTGGAGGAGTTTTCGTTTTTTGTTTTTTTGTTTTTTGGTCTGCTTTCTTTCACAGTATGACCAATATAGAAATGTTTTCCATGACTACACATGTATAACCTATATCAAATTGCTTCTCAATGAGAGGAGGAAGGGAGAGAATTTGGAATTCAAAGTTTTAAAAACAAGTGTTAAAAATTGTTTTACATGTACTTGGGAGAAAATGAAATATTAAATAATTTTTTTTAAAAAAAGAAATAGTTATTACAATATTTTGTTTTATTTTAAAGGAATTGACAGACTTTAGCTTAAGAAGCCCTAGTGTAGTGGAGTTGTGTTCAAATTTCAGCCTTGCTTGTGTGTGAATCTAAGCAAGTCATTTTTCCCTTCTCTGGGCCTCAGTTTCCTCATCTGTAAAATGGGAGGGTTGGCCTAGAAGGTCTTTAAGGTCGTTTGCCATCTCCAGAACTGTGTGTGATCCTATGACGAAGTCACTTACCTTCCATGGGCCTCAGTTTCCTCATCTGTAAAATGGACATAATGTCCTTCTTTACAAGGTTCTTATAAGCATCAGATGAGATCATGAATATAAAGTGCATGTCCAGTGTAACATGCCATTATGAATAGGACATCTGTGCTGTTTTTCCTAAATAGACTTTCATCACGTTGCAGTTAATTTTTTAAATTCAATTCTGCCTTTATGTCAGGGCTAAAAGAGGCCACAGCCCCTCACCACAAAGAGCTCACCTGTTAACAGTAGGAGACATATAAAGACAAGGATACAGGGGAGGGTAGTGGAGGGGGCAGGGAGGGACAGAGACCCTACCTCCAACTCACCAACCAGGCAGTCTTTTGCCCCTTGGGTGGAGCCCCGTCAGCCCAACATAGGGGAGGACAGGGGTCCCCCAGGGATAGGCAGGCTCGCTTAGGCAGAACACAGGCTAGTGCCAGGTGAGCAGTCAGTACTTAATAAGTAATTAATAAAGGCTTGCAGATGAATTGATTGATGTGTTGGCAATCTGCAGCCCTGGAGGGAACACCCAAATCTCTTTGATGAGTGACTGAAAACAGCATTTATTAAGCAATTACTGTGTGCTAAATAAGAGGTTTTTTCAAAAAAGAGACAGTCTCTGGCCTTGAAGGGCTGGTGTTCTTCGAGGGGAAGCCTGCCAGTGCCCTTCAGGGTGGGATGACCCTGAGGGAAGGTAGGGGCTCATGCCTCTGGATTTCTGTCCGTTTGCAGAATGCCTCTGGCCATCCTTTACTGATAGAAGCTCCCTGCTTTCTCCTAGTTCCACCCCCAAATCCAAACCCTCCCTTCCAACAACCAAGGAAGATGTCAGAGGTCTGTGCTTTGTCATCCTTTCCAGGGCATCTCGTCTCAGCCCCTGCCGCTTTTCTGTAACAGTAGCAGTGACATTGTGGACCCTCCCAGCCAGTACAGCATGAACTTCAGTCAGGCGATTAGTCACAACGTCAGCCTCCAGGAGGCCATGTTGTTGTGCCCAGACGCATCCAGAAGAGACCAGAGAGCCAGACATCCACAAACCCAGGATGTATTCTTATCACTGAATTCCAGCAATGCCCTTCCTCTTCCAGGGACGGATTGGGCAGGACTTTTTCCATCTACTGAGAGTAGGATCAGGAACCTAACAGCCCAAGACCTTCTCTTGGACCTTGATGAAAATATATTTGATGAGATAAATTTAATATCTTTTGCCATGGAGGAGGGCTTTGACTTGATGGAAGTTTCCCAGCTTTTTGAAGAACCAGATTCAGATTCTGGACTTTCCTTAAATTCCAGCCACAGCAGCACATCTATGACCCATCCTAATTCATCAGCTTCCCTGTGTGATGAAGAAGGTGCCGTGGGTTACAGCAGTAATGCTGAATCTCTCTCCCTGAATCAGGGAGTAGAGGGAGCTGTCGGAGGTCATTGGCCAGAGACCAGTGAGCTGTGCCATATACCAGGTTCAGATGCTTCTGGAGAACCTGCATTGGAGCATATTCTTCATAACCACACTTACTACCACCTTCTGCCAAGTCCACCTTCATCTGAAGCTCTCCTTCCATGGCCCCAGAAGTCCCAGACTGTAAGAAGGAGCGGCTACCTCAGTGATCAGGACAGCTCCCTTAGCCAGGACGAACACCACGCCAAAACCCTGTGCCTTCCCTTCTCGGTGGAGGAAATTGTCAGCATGCCTGTTGACTCCTTCAACAGTGTGTTAGCCAAGAGCTTCCTGACAGATACGCAGGTGTCCCTGCTCCGTGACATCCGAAGAAGAGGCAAAAATAAAGTCGCTGCCCAGAACTGCCGCAAACGCAAACTGGATGTGATTCTAAGCCTGGAGGAAGATGTGTGCAACCTTCGAGCCAAGAGGGAGAACCTTCAACTCGAGAGGGCCCAGTATAGTAAGTCACTTCATCTCATGAAACAGAAGCTACACAACGCTTACAGGGATGTTTTCAGTAGATTAAGGGATGACCAGGGCAGGCCTGTCAACCCCAACCTGTATACTCTTCATTGTCACCAGGACGGCAGCGTTTTGATTGTGCCCAAAGAACTGATAACTTCCAGTCTTAAAAAAGACAATCAAAAAGAAAAGGAGAGAAAATGAGGGGAGGAATTCTATACAATTGACTTCTCTGGAGGGAATGTTACACTGGTGAAGGACTCCAGGGAAAATGGAGTCACGTTAACAACTGAAATGGAATTGTGAACCTGTTGAATCTTGGTGACATCTAACTTGGCACAGTCTAGCCCATAGGAGGTTGCTGCTGTCTAGCAGTGCTTGTTCTTGAATGATCAAATTAACATTTAACTGGCCCAAAAACCCAATCCAGGATTTCAGGTTTAGTTCCTTGGTGGGCATTGCTATCCGGGACAGCTATGTTTTTCAACAAGTCTTCATACGGTAGGTACCACACTACCACCACCAACCTCCCCTTTCGTCCCAAAAATCTTTGAGTCAAATTCAGGGTGTGAAAGTATGGGACAACTACCCAGGCATTTTGGGTAATGGCCACATCTTATAAGACAGTCACTTCCAAGCCAAAAAAAAAAAAAAAAAGATCCTGTGTGTTAGAAAAAGATTCCACGTTTTCTTATGGAGTAATATCTTGAAATTCAAAGTGGTCTTGTTCTTGTTGAGTTTTGTCTGACTCTGACCCCGTTTGAAATTTTCCGGGCAAAGATACTGGACTGGTTTGCCATTTCCTTCTCCAGCTCATTATGCAGATGAGAAAACTGAGTCAAACAGGGTGAAGTGACTTTTCCAGGGTCACACAGCTAGTTGAAGTGCCTGAGGCTAGATTTAAACTCAGGCCTTTCTGACTCCAGGCCCAGCTGCCCCAAAGTGACTTGAGTTTTTTCAGATTTTGTTTTCTTTTAGTCTGTTAGCACTGGAGCCCAGATCACAGTCAGCTTTTCCAAAGCATCTTTTAGTCAAAATTTTTGTGAATACTTAATTTATGTATTTTTCCTGCTATGAAAATAAATTATGTATTTCTAGAAAACTAGTTTTTTCCTTATGTTCCCCCCCGAAGATGTCCTGGTGGCAATTCAGACTCTTCCTCCATATATCTACACTGAAATTGTGAGCAAACTGGCATTGCTGATTCGTTACTTTAGGCCTGCTCTGGAAACAGGCATAATTTTCAGTTCTCTGAGGTGCTTTATTATCAACGAATGGCTTTTTTTTTCCTGAACACCTGACCTTATTTCTTTGCTGCTCTGAAAGAAAAATTATCCTGCTGGTCTTTAGCATAGGGTTTTATTTGGAAACTCCTTTTTAAACACTGAATTTTCAATGACTTTTCAAAACCAAAAGAATTTGCGTATGTGATTGAATTTGGATGAAATGGACGGATCAACCAAACTGGATGGCCCACCTTTAAATGACAGAGAATCCTTATTTCCAAAGTTTTGCAATAGAGAGACCACCTTCAGAACTTTGTGCCTTGTTCCTGTTTCTTTCAATTGTTACTTTGTTTTGTTTTCAGTTAAGCAGTCTCTTCCATAAAGTACAGAGGGAGTTTAGAAATATGCTGTTTCCAGATGTTGAAAATACGACTGTTTAAGTAGGTCTGTTTTAGACATCTTTAGGGAGAGATCATCAGAAAGGCCGTCCTGATGAGAACACAAGGCTAGTGTGATGATAATCATCGTGAAACCCTGTGCCAAAGAGTCGTTTGGGAATGTCTCCACTGCGCCTGATGAAAAAGGCCAGGATGAATTGTACTTTTCTTAATGGAATAAATATGTAGTGATTTGTATCTTCTGCCCCTCCCACTGATGTTCATGACATTGTCAGACCCCCAACTGTCCAGCCTGGCACTGGGCCTTACAGCCCACCCTGGTCTTGCTGTGGAAGGGAGAAAGGCCCGCTTTACAAAACTCTGTACCTCAGCTCAATGGCAGTCTCCCCATCACATTTTTGCCTTAGACACATCTTTCCTTGATACAGGATACAGGGATCCTATCAAGAAATGTTCCTGAGGCTGTGTTAAACTAGCCATCCTTCCTTCAGATGCAGTCTTCCCCTTCATAAACTGAAGAATTTTGACAAACCTCCCGCACCCTTCTCCCCTCCCCCCCAAAAAAGGAATAAGGCTCAGAATGTTTATTCCAGCAATATAACGTCCAGGTCTTTGATCAGGATTCAGAATGACAAAATATTAACTAGCATGCAACTAAGTTTCTTGAATTAAGGATTGGACACAAACTATGACAAAATTGTAAAGGACTTTATGTCCAATGGGAAATTTTTGCCCAGTTCAGTGAATTCACTAGACATATATGTGGTTTGCAGGCCATTCAACAAGTCTGAATGAACTGTGCTAACCCAAGTCTCTAGCTCCCTCACACCTCAGGGTACTACTCAATCTGATTGGTAGTCCTATGTCCTTCAGAGACCAGCATCTGCTCTCAGCATCTCAAGCAAGCGATCATGCAACAGGCCCTTAATGGAAGACCTAATCTAATGAGAACCAAATCCTTCCTGCCCAAAGCTGGGCTCCAGTTCCACTTGGGAGTTTCCCCTATCGAGATGGAAGCCAACTGCATTCCAATTAAAACAAGTCTAACCCTTTTCCCTTGTGGGCAGCCCTTGCAGATCTCCATCCCTCCTCCCTCACAGCCACTAGGGGAAACCTTCAATTACCCAACGCAATCTTGTCTCATTGTCACTGGGTATCATCCTACGTGAAGCCTTCCTCTGGGTTGCCACTTTTCCCTTAAATTTTTTTTGTGGTACCTTCTGCAGACCACCTTGTTACTACTGAAAAAAAGCATTAAGGAAAAAATACGATTTTCCAAATGTCTTGGACACTTGTTAGACAGCAAGAGGAATTGGTCCATTTGTTTTCTCTCCCTGAGTTGACTGGGAAGGACTTCAGTTGTTGGACCCCCTCAAGGCAAAGCTCCTGGAGTGGTTTGCCATTTCCTTCTCCAGCTCATTCTACAGATGAAGAAACTGAGGCAGACAGGATGATGACTTACCCAAGGCCACCGGTAGCACAAATCCAAGGCTAGATGAGCCTCCTGCCCTCCGGACCCCGTATTCTATCCACAAAGCCACCTACCTAACCCTCGTTGCCTTGGCATGGGGAAGGTGGCATTGACTTGGAGTTCCATAAGAAATGGGGCAGCTCTTGGCTGTTTGTCACCAATCTACGTGTAACTAATGTTCCTCTCAAATGGAGTTTGCTTCTGTCCCTGAACAATTCAGGCACATGGTAGTACATGTTGAACTTGAGAATACCAATTTCCAGCAGGTAAATTCTTGCAAGCAACAGTCATTGCCGAGATATAATTTACTTTGAACCTTATGTTCCTGAAACTACCCACGAAATTAGGAGCAAGTCCCACCAGTTACGTTGTTGATAACAAAGTGGGATCCCAGCTCCATAAACAGCAATTTAGAACTTTATTCAGGAAATCAACGCTACCACTAAGCTGCTGTGAGATCTGGCCATGTCTCACGTGCACCATTCAAGCCCTACCGTGTTTGGATTTTTCTAAAGCCTGGCAGTAAAACCTTACATAATGCTCATCACTGTGTCCAATGTCCTGGCCCACCCCTAAAGCAGCTCCACCACGTGTAGGAATTGCACAAGCAAGTGGGGTTTTCTCATTTACAACAGCCAAAACTACTTTCTGGGCACACGTGTGACACAATACTGTTGTGAATGGCCTTACAAAACATTTTAATGCATAGATAACCCCAGGATATCCTTTGCCACAGCTTAATGAGAAGTTTCAATTTTAACAACTTGACCAGCCTTTAAAAAAAAAAATCCAAAGCACAAAAAGTAAACCCTGCTTTTGAGCCTTTCATCAACTAAACAAAACTCACATGACCCCACAATGAGCATGTTTTAACATCGGTATCTGAAGTGTTTCTGTTCCAGAGTTTATAAAGTTCATTTGCTTTATTTGGGTAGTAACTTCTTAGTCAAACATTCCATCACTCGCATCCACACGACTGTAAAGGGATAGAAGTCATCTTCCACAGTTACAGCACTTTTTAAAAGGGTCATTTTATTAAACCCTCTCTTTGGATACCATCTAACCACATGGTTCCACACCACCCATCCTCCAAACAGTACTCTGTGCAGCTCACTGCTTTCTCCAAGCTCTTGGAAAACTGTCTCAACTACCAAGACATGACCACCACCAACCCCAAGTTTTCCTTCATGTTATTCTGAACACCGTACCTAAAGTGAGATTCACCGTACTTGTGCACGGAGCCTGCATTTAGCCCTGGGAACATCATTTCTAGTCCTGACCACAGCTAAGGTTCAAGCCAGCCAAGTAGTCATCTGTGAGGCATGCCTCACACCTGTACATCTTTGTCAAACCACTTAAAGACAGTCCATATTTGGGGTTAAATTCTTACATTTCTAGTTGACCTTAAAAAAAAAAAAAAAGACCCTTGGGGGTGAGGTGGAGAAGAGTTTGAGAGCATTTTTAAGACAAGTGCAACATTCTCCAAGTACAATCGGATCACAATTTCCACGTGTTTAACTTGAAGTGATTCACAATGTTGTTTTAAAAGGTTTTAAAGGAGCCATTTTTCTCTGTAGAGTTAGTAAAATCTGTCATCATCTAACATTAAGAAAGCCAGGTAAACAGAAAAACTCAGGTTTATATAAAAATATAGTAAAATATACAAGGGTGGTTAATTCAAGCAAAACAGAATCCACATTCTTGTCAAATGTGCAGGTTTTAAATGAATACTTAATGCGTAGCAGTATTTATTTTGGACAGCTACAAGCCTATGAAATAAAAAAATGCACACATTGTGTGTATAATCATCACACAAAGTACTTGGATAAAAAAATGTTTATTTTAAAAACTTAAAAAAAAAAAGCTGTTCTGTCTGTTCACAAAACCTCTTTAAAACACCATACAATTTTAATGCTGGCGAGTAAGCTGAATTTTTGATGTTTACAGACAATTCTCATCACCATTAATTTGAACTGATTGTTTTGAATTATCATCCAAATACATTTCCCTTTCAACTAAAAGTGCTTTTAAAAAATGAAGGCACCAACAAGAAATATATTCAGATGGTACAGAATTTCTTATTTCTTGAAGACATTCTGTGGCTGAGAACTTCTTCATTAGTTACCTGCAGCAAGACCCATTCCTGCCAAAGAAAAAAGAAGTATCTGAAGAGGATTTATCAGCGTGTGCTCCAAAGCAGCTACCAATCACTTCAGTGGGGGCCGGAGATTGACTCCTGATGGGCATATCCCACCCCTGGCAATAAGGCCTAGTGTACAACTTTCAGTTTTCACAAGTAACTAACTTCTAAGTCCTATAGGCTTATAGATGGAAATCACCCTAGGCTGTCCACTTTTACACAATGCTACCAGAGAAGAATGAAATGTTTGCCATGGGTTAATCCAATGGAATTTTGCTGCTTGGGATATGGGGAGAGGCACATGGTTTATATATAATGCACATATTCTAAGACATTATATGTAACTGGAAAACTGCACTTGGTTATTAGAGGAAAAAAAGCCCTGCTCTAGTATGTTGTCCTCAAAGAGATCTCTTATTTCACTCCATTGTGACTTGAGAATAAGTGTCAAGATGGAATATATGGTTTATTGAATTTTTCGAGGTCTACCTTTTTGCTCAACACCACTGGAGGAGCCCCAAGAAAAGCTTTATTTAATGATCACCTGCTTGCCTCAGTTGTTGAAAGGTAGCACTTTACAGTCCCTGTGGCAGCAGATTATGCTTGTCCTTGGTTCATATCAATGCTAAATTCCAGCAGGGAAAAAAATGATATGTTAAAGTACCAGAATCTTCATCACGAAGAGGAAAAATAAAAATAAATGAAATTAAATTCCCTCCCAAAAAAGCCAAAAAGCTCCCCAATGTCAATTTAATATATTGGAAAACAGGATTCACAAAATTATTTGAGTTGATAATGGTTAACTCAATTTATTTGCTATGTTAAACTACATATAAATAATCACTATACTGACATAGAAGACTGTCATATAGTATTAGTTCATCTTTTTTGGGAACAATTAAGAAAGAAAAAGTAAATAAAATCTTACCTAAAGCAGTTTAACTGAAGCTTAGAACTATTTTTCTCTACACACCCTCAGCTTTCGATGGCATCCTTCTAAAACTATGGCAGTTAAAAGTTTTGTAGAAACACAGCCCAGTTTTTTAAGACCGGCTGATTTTAGTAGCCGTCAAGAGTTCTCTTGTACTAGACCTGTGTCCCTGGAAGAGTACCTCGCTGGGGATATCTCCTTGCATTGAAGAAGCAGCATCTAAAAGATCTAAAAAGGTGTTTCTCTTTGCAGAGATATCCCTTCAGTTATCTAGATACTTTTATCCTGATGAATTGCAGACAACACACTTTTCTGATCAGCATTTAAATTTACATATGTAACAATAGCTTAGCAATGGACTTAATTATATACTACCCCCTCCTTAACTTTAAAATAAAAAGTCTATAATTACACAATTTCCTTTAGAATTATTTTATTAAATCATAAATGTACAACAGCTTCTTAACTCTACACACGCACTTAAATTTTTTAAAGGAAAACGTTATGTCTTATTACACCATGATCCTGGCTAATAGCTTTTCAAAACTTTGAGAAAAATCTTAAAAAAGAAGGTTTCACATGTCACCTGAAACTTACAAATTTAACATTATCAAAGAAGGAATGCTTCTACACTCTTACAAAGACCACTAGAAAGAAACAACAATTAAAAAGCTAAGAAACTGTCTCAAAGGCATTTTTTTGTGTTTTTTGTGTTTTTTACAATCCTTCCTCCACAGTAAGGTAATGTTATTAAATAATCCAATCCATTCACAAAATGGCTCTCTGCATCTGCTCTGGTGTCTTCTGCCATATCACTGCATATTTATGCATGACTGAGATAAGAGTTTCCTTAACATTGTTATTTCGATAACCTGAAGCTGTTCTGTTACCTCTGGGCTCTCATCCTCTCCTATTTATACAGTGAAGCCTGTTTCAACAGAAGTAAAGAGTAAAAAAAAAATAGGTTATGAAATTATCCATCTAAC
Organism: Notamacropus eugenii; assembly: GCF_028372415.1. Classification (NCBI taxonomy): domain Eukaryota; kingdom Metazoa; phylum Chordata; class Mammalia; order Diprotodontia; family Macropodidae; genus Notamacropus; species Notamacropus eugenii. The sequence continues at coordinate 17,302,058 of NC_092874.1, forward strand.
CAGTTTTTAAAGGAAAGATAACATGAGCCTAAAAAGCTTTTACTCCTGCAGCTAGGTCTCCCAAGAGAAATAGCAATCGTAGTACTCTCATAAAAATCCACTTACCCATGGCCAACAGGCAGAAAAAGCTCAATAGCGGCTCCTCCCTCCATAACCCCCACTTCCTCCACTGCCTCCGGGACCATAGTTCCCTAAAATTTTAGGACAGAAAGTAAGCATTGTTATCTTCAACAAGTCTACTGGCCAAGATTTGTAGGACAAATAACATTTTAACACTGAGATTTTTAAAAAGCCACTTCCTAACTCACTACAGTTAGGGACAAAGTTCTTAGAGGAATCTTTGCACATACACATCAGGATTTCCATCAAATGTAGCCACCACCTAAGTACACGTCATCAGGATTTTCAGTGTTTAAGAAATTCAGATTTTTTTTAAACCTCTGAAGGTCCATTTTTGAGTGCTAAGTCAACAACTGAAGAGGGGGGCTTCTCCCTCTGTTCAGAGATCACAACCCTTTTAAAATTTCCTAAAAACATCCCTAAGGAATTACTTGGGCCAGAACTACCAAGCAGGATTAAGCTTACTTAAATCAACATCCAGAATTCTATCTGCTGACATGCTTTACAAAAAAAAATTTACAAAAACAATGGTCTGGTTTCATGCCAGGCCATGAGCAGTTTTACAATTCTGGATTAGTTTTAACAGCTCTTTTTCAAATTGGTGACCCTCACAAAAATAGTGCTTTTAGTATAAACGTACTTTCTTGAATTCAACGTTTAGAATGAGGCAACAGAGAAAAAAAAAAAAAGGTTGTATCAATACCCTCCAAGTTACACTTCATTCACTTTAAAAGATGCCTGACAAAACTGTCTACTTAGAAGAACCAGAGAGGTTAATTAAGATTCCATTCAGTACCTCCACCATACGGTCCCCCCATGTTCCTGCTACCACCGAAGTTCCCGCTCTTCATCGGGCCATAGTTGGAAGGCTGCTGATTGTAGTTTCCAAAATCGTTGTAGTTCCCACTTCCGTAATTGCCTGTTAAACGTCAGAGACGATTAAAGTACAGCAGCCGTGTGTGATGAGTCAACTTTAACATTGAAATATGTGCTACTTATTTTTAAGACAAACCTCAAAAAGTAACTACAACAATAGTAATGCCTCTCTACACTTCTAAATTGACAATATTACATTCAAGTGCTAAGTCATTTTAAATTCCAAATTCATATTTTCCCCACACAAAGTTTTCACATGAATTGATTACCTCCTCCATAGTTGTCATAACCACCTCCGTAGCCCCCACCCTGGTTGCCATAGCCAGGTCCTCCACCACCATATCCTCCTCTTCCTCCTCCATAACCAGGACTACCTCCAAAATTGCCACCTATTATAAAATAAGCCTTTCAGTAATTGCTTAATATCTTCAAAGTCAGAGAACTGTTCAATCTGAGGAAGCATAGCAATCTACAAAGTGCTATTTGAGAGTTTTCTAGTTAACTTTTGCAATCAGAAAATGTTACTTTATTTTTGTTATCTACGTGCTGGCACATAAGGCACCTAAGAAATTTTCCCTTTCCCTCCAACCCTAAACAAAATGAAAAGCATCGCCCCTGTTTTGGACAGCAACTGCAACAACCAGAAAATTTCTACACAATAGCCATGGTTTCCCCCCAAAATAAAGGGCTAAAAAGGGGTGGGAGTAGGGTGGTACTGGCTCCTGGTTACTAGAACTCCTTTTCCACTCAGCTCTGGACTTCTGTCCAATTTTCTTGCTAGATATTTGTCCATCTGAGAAGCATTAAATATCCAGATTCCAACTCATTCTTATCTTACTCTCTCAAATCCCGAGTTTGTCATTCTCTAAAACAAAAATCTGGACCCTCTAGTAACAGTAAGGACAATAGGGAAAGGGTGTAAATCACTTATAATACTAAATAAAGTTTCCTACCAAAATGTGCACAATCTGAACTAATTTTTAAATATATCATGTAAACATGAACTTTTAAAAATTACACCAAGATGCAACATTACACATTAAATATTCAACAGGACCATTTTATTCACTGACCTCAAAACTTTAAGTTTTGAAAATCAAAGCCTAAAACAATAAAGAGGGTAAAAGACTTTCTACTAGAAATCTGTAAGAAATATAAAATGGGTGGGAACTCTGCAAAAGGAAACAAAAAATCACCTTGACTACTTTGTGGGTCACAAATTCCATGGCAAATCACAGAACATCTTAAGTAAAGGATTAAATAAAATAAGGAACAGCTGCACTACAAGTTGGCTCCTTCTCAAGGGCTATTTTTCATTACCTTTTTATCCTGAGTTCTGTCTAAGCAGCAGCTGTGCTCAGACTTCCTGTTCTACTTAGACACTTAGTAAAAAGCCAGTAGGCCCAGATAGTATTCCAAATACTGGAAGATAAGGAATGCAGAATTTCCAACCTCAAGTCACTAAGTTTGTTGTTAATCACATACTAAAATGATCATTTTAATTTCTGTGGATGGGGCTCATTAACAGTACCAGGAGGTACTACAACAAAATATCACTTAGTTGGGGGAGGGGGGGAGGGAACTACTTTCGGGAACCCTTGATCAGAACATAACCTACCTATAACCAATGTTACCTACCTATATACCTACCTATAACCAATACTAAACAAGTAGGCATATTATAGAGCAACTCCCCACCCCCCACAACCATCTTAAAACTAACCTCCTGGTCCTCCTCCGTATCCATTGTAACCATCTCCAAATCCACGACCACTTCCATATCCATCTGTTGGGAGAAAATGAGATGTCAAGCACTCCAAAGACTTACAAAAGTATACTGGCTGCTGAATCTACTTACCAAACTTCTTTCAATGACCCTTTCTGCCTCCTAATTCCTATTTTAACATTTTTGTCTTTTCTCATTTAATCTTCTCAGTTTAAATTTTCTAACTATGAAACGGATTTATGTTGCTTTTACCCCACTAAAGGCAACTCAAGATTTAGAATGTCTTCTAATTCATTTTAAATACACAAAAATTTTATGTCCTTAATGCTTAATTGAATCAAGTAGATTGTATTTTTAAAAGTCCTAGCAATGTGGCTTAGACCTCAATTAGAATACTTATGCCCCCCCCCCATTCATTTCAAAAGCTGCTGGGTTGAAAGGGCACTTTTTCAGGTCCAAGTAACAGGCAAGGTAGCAACTTGAAGGCCATGGGTAATTACACACTTGGTGTGTAATCACTGGTTATGTCCAGCCATCATTTCAAATTATTATTAAGCATGCAAATGGTGACAAGCACACCATTTAAAAGAAAATTTGTTTCTTCAAAGTACTGAGAATGAGATGGTAAACTTTTATTAGACTGGCAAGACTTAAGTCAAATAAATTCTAAGAATTATTTGTATTCGATAGTTGAGCCTGTTTGTATCTCAACTATTATGCTGCATTTGGACTTACCAGATCCCCCTCTAAAATTGCTTCCTGGGCCTGGTCCAAAATTTCCGCCACCACCACGGGAATCCCCAAAACCAAAGTTTCCTGCAAACAATCACTCACATTAGCACCAAGCTTCCCTCACCCGGAATAAGGCAGTTAGTCTGATGAGAAGAGAACCACATTACCTCCTCTTCCACTCCTAGAACTTTGCACTTCCTGCATCTCTTGTCTAGATAAAGCTTTTCTGACTTCTGCGTTATGGCCATTGATGGTATGGTATTTTTGCACTGAAACACAAGTTCAGAATTTGAGAATCAACCAGCATCCTGCATTTTTAAATCTTTTTTTTTTTTAATTTGGAGAAAAGTTCAATGCTTTAAAAGAAAAAGGGCAACAAAAAAGTTTTTCCAAAGACACTACATAGAAAACAAAAGTTGTAATTTACTTACATACAATTTTATCCACAGGATCATGGTCATCAAATGTAACAAAACCAAAGCCCCTTTTTTTACCAGACTGTCTATCTGTAATTATTTCAATAGTATCGATTTTCCCATATTCCTCAAAGTAATCTCTAAGGTGATGTTCCTCAGTGTCTTCTTTAATTCCACCAACAAACAGTTTCTTCACAGTAACATGAGCACCAGGTTTTCCAGATTCCTAGGACACAAGGATATTAATACAAAATGTTACTTGCAAACTAAACCATACATTTCACCTAAGGAAAATGTGTTTCCTGCTATGAAACCAAATGGTCAAAGAGAGCAAAAAAAAAAAAAAAAAAAGGCTGGGAGAGAAAAGCTGGTCAAAATTTTAAACTCACAGCCTCTGGAAAGACTTGGATCAAGTTCACCATTGCAGAACAATTAGACCCTCAGTCAAGTTCCTTTCTGCTCACCTCTCTGGCTACTGCTCTTTTCGGCTCCACCACTCTTCCATCAATTGAATGAGGTCTTGCAGACATAGCTGCATCCACTTCAGCCATGGATGAAAATGTTACAAAACCAAATCCCCTTGATCTTTTGCTTGCAGGATCCCTCATAACCTATAAAACAGAAAACTGAATCTGTTACCCAATAAATACAATGTAACAGCATTTACGTCAAAGCATTTTTTAAGTTTGCATTGTCAAGAAGTTCAAAGACAATTTACCACACAGTCTGTGAGTTTCCCCCATTGTTCATAGTAGTTTCTCAGACTTTCTTCCGTGGTTTCAAAGCTCAGGCCTCCAATAAACAGTTTACGGAACTGTTCCTTTTCTCTCTGCAAACAAAAATAGGAGCACCGAGATTTAGTCACTTTTGCTGGTACTTTATGGAGCTCCTAAATGCTTATTTTCACTTAAGTTTTCTGAATTCTTTATAAATATAAGCCATCTATAGTTAGAGTGATCATCAAAAGGTTTCTGTGTTTCTGGAGTGTTCAAACCAGAGCCAGTGTGGTAAACTTCAGAGCTGAAGATTAATTTCCATCTCCTGTGTGCCCTCTAGCGATGGTTCCAATAAATCTCAAGACAGGCCAAGTATGTGCCATAAATGAACTGAAAGGGACACTTCTTTCATTACTCAAAGTTGTCCACCAGTTTAGGAGGAAAAAAATAACTTTTAAAAATTTTTCACCATTGTTTATTAGTAAAAACTAATGGCCTCATAACCTGAAATATTTTATTTAGTTCACATGTTTATTATGCGGAATAAAAAACTTAATAGCTGAAAACAGTTTCCACAAATTACACAGGGAGCTAGCACTTCCAAATTTTATAGTTAATACACTCCCAAAAATTTAAGTCAGAGGAGCCCTAATACACACCTTGAACTTATAGAATTCTTACAGCTTTCCAAAACAAATCATCTCATTTGATACTAATTAAACCACTCCACCAAGTTATTAGCACTATTTTACAGATGAAGAAATTGATGCAGATCACACATCTAAGTGGCAGAAGGGATTAAAAATAATTTTAAGATGACTACTGTAATTCAGGTGAACCGGAAGTGTAATCCTGCTCTAGTAACTGATGATCCTATGATCATCGTTGTGTACTGAAAACACACATTTCACTAAAGTTTAGAAGTGATTTTTGCATTTTCAAGTTAAGAGTCAAACTGCAGACAGCCTTAAAGTCAATTATAAAAACATGTTTCAACTACAATCCTCAAAGACAAATAAGGATAATAGGAGTACTGCTTCCCAAGTCTCAAAAGAGATTTAGATAATTAAAAAAAATTCAGCGTCAAGTACTTGTGGAAATACTAATTCCTAACAAACTTCCTTGAAACTATTCAGATGTATCCCTCATTCAAGTTTTCAATAATCAAAGCTGTAAATTGCAACAAAGTGAATCACAATTTCAAGTAGTGTTGAGACTTAGAACATAAAGGGTTTTTTGGAAAAGTTCATCTTTTAAAAAATAAGGTTCTCTAGGTTTATTGAGCCTGAATTCTGAAGATACCACAAATATCGGTATTTAGTTGTTACAGCTTCTTTTCCAAGTTGTAAGATTCCCAGTTCTCACTCGTTTCTATTCTGGGCTGCAAACCTCTTTAAAATTAGATTCAAGTACGTCTAAGACTGTGATGCTTCAAATCCTTAAGTCTTTACGGAAGGCAAAGAACAGCCAGAACCTGCTCAGACTCCAAGGAAGACTGCCTGCCCGCCATGCTCAGGGCATGGCCACGTGGTGTCTACAGAAGAAAGCGCACGACATGGAGAGGCCCGTTTCGCCTCCTTTTCTGTGGTGACCTTGGCCGGCGAGCTCTCCTGTGGTTTGTGAAAGCTCAGCCTTGGGGTCAGCGGGGTGCACTCGGTGAAGTGTCTCGCAACAGCAACATCCCTGACCCAAACTCTAACCCTCGATCCCGCAGCGCGAGCCACCGCCAGGCCTAAACGGGGGCCCCGCGTCCGCTCGGCCTCCCCCGAGCAGCGCTGCTCTCGGGGCGACGCCGCTAAGTCTAGCCCTGAAGGTAGAACGATCCTGTTCCTTTTAAGGGACTTCCATGATCCCCCCCAAGCCCGCAGACAAAGGGCGCAGCCGCGTCGGGACACCGGCCGTTTGGCTGGGCGGAGGCTGGAACTTTATCACTCAATTTCCTCCGACGCCCCGCTGGGCCGGCCCCGGATTCCATTAATTAGGCCTCGGGGAGAACCTTCCCCCGCAGCGCCTTGGGCCTCCCGGCCCCCAACAGCGGCAGGCGCACGCGTGGTCCCGGGGGAGCACGCGGCGCCGCTCCCCTCCCCCCCCCCCCCCCCGAGCCGCGGGAGGCCGCCCCACCCCCCCTTTGTACAGGGCCGAGCACGTGGTCCCGCGCGGGAGGGAGGCCGGGGGAGGGGGGATGGGCACGGATGGCGCAGCAGCTTTTCTGGCCGCCCTCCCCTCCCCCCGGGCCCGGCCTCGGCCCGGCCGCCCCCCGCTCACGCCGAGGCCTCCGGGGGCGCCCTCCCCGCCGGCTCCGGGGCCCAGGGCGTCACTTCTCGCAGCCAAGGTCGGCGCGGCCTCAGGGACGGGTGGGCGAGCGGGGGTCCGGGGCGACTGGCCCGAACCGAGACGGGCCGAGACCGCGCGACCCGAGGGGGCCTGACCACGGCGGCCGGGCCGGACCAAGACCAGGGATCGGGGCGGCGGGGCGGGAGACCGGGCTCGGAAAGATGGCGGCGCTGGGCGCGGCGTCGGGAGCGCGCCGCGGGGCCGCGCCTCTCCCACGACTTTGCCGCCGTCCAAACGGCCGGGCCCAGCGCGGGAAGCTGGGCCGGCCCAGGCGGGCTGAAGGCAGCCTCGGGCTCGGCGGGGCCTCTCGGGCGGCCTGGGCCGGGGGGGGGGAGGGGGTCACCCTGGGTCCGGCCGCCCCTCCCCCATCTCCCCGCCGCGCGTAGGCTAATGGCGCCGGCGGCCCGGGGCGGGGGGGGGGGGGTAGCCGGGCCATCCTCCCCCTCGAACCTCCCAGCGCCCCGGCCGGGCCCCGACTCACCTCCATGGCGGCGTCGGTCGCCTCAGGCCGGGGCCCCGCAGCCGAGCGAGATGAGAAGGATCTCCGCGGACGGGCGCGAACCGGACTCGTCCTGACGCCGGTGGGGGGGGCTGCCGTGCCGCGGCCAAGAAAAGCGCACCGCCGCCGGCTGCTGGGCGCAGGGTCCGAGGCGGGGAGCGAGGGCGGCCGGAGAGCACAGCGACGAGCCGGAGGAGCGGGCGGAGGCGGCGGCTCTGGCGGCGGCGGCTGCTGCGACTGCTGCTGTCGCTCGCGCTGCTGCCGCTTTTCTAGAACCTTCCCTCCGACCAACGCGTCTTCCCCTCCGCCTACGTCAGTGCGGCTGCGCAGACGCACTAACGGCCGCCAACGGCGCGGCCGGGCTGCGCTCGCCTTACGCCAACGGCGCACCCCGCCCCCGCAGGGCGGTGCCTGGCGCCATTGGCGTCCACGCGGCCTGGGGCCGGGCGCAGAGCGCGAGGAGGCGTAGAGGGCGTCTCAGAATTGCGCACGGCCCCCGCCTCGGCGCAGGGCGGGGGAGAAACGGTCGCGCAGTTTGAAATTTACACAGCCCCCGCCCCGCCCCCGCCCCGGGGCCCCGACGGGCTCCGTCCGCCCCCTCCCCGGCTCCGCCCCCGCCCCCCGTTCTGGGGCCTCGACTCTGGTCGGGCCCGCCCGAAGGGGCCCCGACTCCGCCGCCCCGTTCTTCCCGCGGCCCCCTCCCCCACCAGATGTCGACCCCGCCCCCACCCGTAGGGAGGAAGTCCTAGCGGGCCCGCGTTTTGGCGCCAGCCCTGACGCCGGCGTGGGGAGTCCCCGCCCAGCCCGACCCTGCGCGGCCGCCGGGGCTTCCGCAACCGCCCTCCGCCCCCTGGCCCCCACCCCGGGGACCGTCGCCTGCGACGGTAAGTGCAGGCGCCGCCGCCCCCCCCCCCCGCCCTCGGCGCTGCACGGCCCGGAGGCGGGGGCCGAACGCCCTTCCCGCCCCTCCCCCCGTCAGTTCCCGCCGCCCGGAGCCCCGCCCCTGACGTCATCGCCCCGCCCCGGCCGGCCGTAGGGCTCCACCTTCGGGCCCCCCCTCCCCTCCGTGCTCAGCAGCGACGGCAGCGGCAGCCCCAGCAGCGGCAGCGGTAGCAGCAGCGGTAGCAGCGGCGGCCCGCGCAGCCCAGCCCGGCCCGGCCCAGCCCCGCGCAGCCGCCCGCCCGCCGCGGCCCCGGGGCCCGTCTCGCCCGCTCGCTCGGAGGCAGCAGCAAGCAGCGGCGGCCGCGGGCAGGGCTCGCTCGCACGCACGCAGGCGGGCGGCGGCAGCAGCAGCGGCCTGAACCCGGAGCGGCGGTGAAGTCGGTGCCTTTCTTGCTCTCCCCTTCCCTTTCCCCCTCCCGGGGCCCCGGGCCGGGCAGGGGGCGCCCACGTCGGGGTTGGACGGGCGCGCCGGGCGGGGTACGCGGCGGCCACGGGGTCCTCCTCCCCCCCGGACTCCCCGCGGGCCCGTCCCGTTAGCTCTGGCAGAGGTCGGCGCATCCGGCGCCAGGCCCGGCTCCCCGCGCGGTGCGGGCCTTTGTTCCCGCCCCCGCTGGGGTCCTTGAGGCGGGCGAGGGGGGTTAGGGAGCGGTCCGGGAGGGGCCTGGGGGGCGGCTGATGGTCGGCACAGCAGCGCGGCCTGGCCTTGGACCGCGGCCTCCCTTTGGCCTTGGCCTCGGGAGCGTGGGCAGGGGGCGGCCGGGCGGCCACGTGAAGGCTCCGGCTTCAGGGTGGTCGGGGGAGCTCCGGGGTCTGCAGGCTATCTGCCAGATCTCCAGTGTGGGGCTGGGGGGGTTCGCTTGGGAGTACTGCTGCCCGCTTTCCCCGACAACTGCCCCGGGGGCTCCTTGCCCCGCAGTCTGGGGAGCCGCGGGCTTTGTGTGTGCCCCCGCCCCGCCCCCTCCCCACGAAGGCTGGCGAGTGCTCGGGCTTAGGTGAGCATGCTGATGGAGGCTTAGGTATGTGCCACCCCGAACGTGCGCAGGAGCTCCGAGGGGGCTTCTCCACTGGACTTTGTCCAAACTCGCTTGTGTCGAGAGAGAGATGTGTGCTGCATACGTGGGGGTTGGAATCAGGACCGAACTTGTATTCAACTAGCTTTTTCTCTCATGTAAACTTCCTTTTAACTGTCATGCATTTTTCTAGTAAAAGCTCTTCAAGTCTGCAATAAAAAATGGCCTCCAATAAAACTACATTGGTAAGTTAATAAGCACCTAAAATATGTAAGGATTAACCCAAGTCTTCCCCCCCCTCCCAAAAAACAATTATAACTTTGCATCTCTGTGGTTCTAAACACACATCCAACTTTAGCCAAGAATTTGGGCCCCATCCAGGTCAGGAGAGAAGTCGCGAAAGTGACTTAGTAAAGTCAGATACAGTGAGAAACTCATCTCCAACACACAAGGGGTTTTTGTAGGACAGGAAAGGGAGGTTTGATGAAGCTACGTAAAGCAGCAGTTACATAGTATCTTCTGAGAAAATAACAGGGTTTCTTTAGCATCCTTTCTTCTTTCTGTATCCATCGCATAGGATGCAGCCAACCTGAGAGGGCCTATGGAATTCCTCGGAGCCATTTGATTGGCTGTGACTTTAAAGTTGAAGTTATCATGCATTGGGGGTTTGGGGGTTGTTGCTCTAGGAATGTTTAATTTAAAAGCTAGGTTATTCTTAAAGTTAATCTGGATAAAAGTTACTCTTTGAACCACTTTTTCTTTCTTTAACTTTGTGAGAGGCAGGGAGACTCTAAACTGCTACGTCTGTCCAAGTTCCATCAGCCAGGTTGTAATTTTCTTAGAAAGTAAGTTTTGGGAACCAGGGAAGGACAGAGCTCCAATCCTTGTGCATATTTCAAAACAGCCTTTTCTGCCAACTCCAGTATGTGTATCTGGCCATTTCATGATGCCTCCTACCTTGATTTCTACACTAAAATGTGCATAAAGTTGCATCTGCTTAGACCCATTAGATTTAATGCTGGCTGAGAGCAACTCTTCATTAAGAACATTCATTGAAAATTCACATGAAAATCACGAAATTCAAAGTTATGGTTCCCATTGTATCGAGTTCTGTATTGTTTTAGTGATTTTTTTTAGGCCTAAAAGGTGAGTGTTCACAGAGCTGAAGCCACAGTGTCTGTATGTACTTTGTATACAGTCTTTGGATTTCCCAGTAAAGAAAAGAGAGAAAATTGGTAATGAGTCAACGTGATGTTAGATTAAGCCAAATGCCATGGAGAATAAGTTGATAGCTGAAATACTAAGATTGTCTGGTGAGATTCCCACGCGCTTGAGTGTCATCTATAGTGTTAAGGTGACTTTGGGAAGATGTCCTGATGATGTCCTCGCTTCTTTCCTTCAATTTTTCCTAGATTTCATCAGCCAAATCTCCATGTTTTTATGAGTTTGCATTTACTGCATTCTGTGGCCAAAGAAACCCAAATGAAGGGAAGGGTTAACTGTCCATGAGATGGAGGATGGAGGGCTCTGATGATGAAGGGATGAGCAGGAGGAGTCTGAAAAGGTTCCCTTGCTGCCACCTCAGTAAATAGCTCTTGAGCCAGGAAAGTGCTGTGCGCACTGGTTTCCAAAACTTTGCATGCATCTGACCTTCTTTGTATCTAAGTGCACAAAGGTCTTCCCAAGAGGACCCCCAAATGGCAGCTTTGGATCATAAAAAAATCAATAGGATTTTCAGAGAAATCCCCCAAATCCCAAAAGGGATTCCTTCCTTTTGGAAGTTCCAGTTCTGCTGTTGTCCCCTTTTTTCTACAACTGAGTTGTGAAAGGCTATTTGTTTTTCTTTGCCACATGGTAGAGTAGTAGGGGACTAGGATGAAATGCCCCCACGCTAAGAACTGTGTAGTTCATTTTTCCAGAAGAGAACCTTGGGAACGTGAAAGGCACCCTACAACCCAGCATCCCAGCAGGGCACTGGGCATGGGGGCCGTCATGCCAGCCTAGTCTCTGTGCTTGGCCTCTTCCTCTGTCTCCTTCCTCTTGCTTTTTGCATCTGCTGTGTTCTACCTTTTGAACGTGGGGTCTCTGCTCTTTATCTTCATGGGTAGCGGCTGTTTTGTCTTCTGTTGAGGTCGGGTTCAGTGCTCCATTCTGATCAGCTTTTTGTTGTCCCAGTTTCTGTATTTGCCTCCCTAACCATTCCTGACTTTCCCTGATGCTGATACAGTGTCCAAAAGCAGAAAGCTAGCTCTTGGACTGTGCTGTAGCCACACACTGCCAAAGTCTTTCCACCCTGGGCATCTCCTTGGAAGTTTTTTTAGTAAAACAGAATCATAAGTTTGATGAATTTATAATGAAGCCAAAATATCTCCTGTTTCATATGGTATAATAAATGTGTATATATGTGTCAGTATTCAAAATATATCCTCTTTGAATCTTGAGGCACTAGTCACTTTTTTATGCATTCATGCTATGTTTGGGAGGTTGCCTTAAGCCACCAAGCAACTAGGGTTTTCATTGTGTTTAAAAAACAGCAGCACAAAAGCTATTGTCTTCCAAGAAAACACATAAAGTGAATGCTTAACTAGGAAATCTGGAGGAATTGTTTCAGTGAGTAAAAAAAATATTCTCAAAAACATTGTTGCTTGAGGAAGTAAAGCGCTGAACATGGGCTCCTACCGAAGTCCTGATAGCATTACTGATGAACTGGGCCACCATTTTAGAGCTTGTTCTGTTACAGGACAGAAAAATGGGAACCCTTTTTTTTTTTCACCTCTTTCATCTTCAAAATCATTTTGGTGATAGCATTCTGGGTTTGTTTCAAGTGGTCAAGGCTAGTCTGAGAGTTATGGAAAGACTTTGTCACCTTTGACTTCACTGTTTGAGCTGAGGGGTGGGAGGGGAGACAGGTGTTGGCTGATTTCTGCCCCCTTGGTTTTCCTCCTGGAGACTCTTGAGTTGTATTTTAGAGTGAGTTTTTAACCATGTGTGGCTCTCAATTTTTTTCTGCCAAACTGCAATCCTTGTTAACACGCTTGATTCCGTTACCAGCCGTGTGACTGGCCACATACATACATGCATGTCCCTGGGTAGCATCTGTTTGGTCTGTTTGCATCCTGCTGTGACATTTTATTCTCGCTCCCTTTTGGGGCTCTGCACTTGGGAATGTGTTTACAGTTCTAGGAAGCCTTACTTTGCAGCAAGGGGGCAAGATAGCCAGGGAGTGGCTTCTTGTGTCCAGTGTGGGGAAGGCCAGGAGTGGCTGAGTCCAGGCGGGCACGCTTTGGGGTGCCCTCTTCCTCCTGCCCAGGCGTCTTTTCTGGGGGAAATGAAGAGTAGCGAGTGGAGTCTGGGACAGCTGCCACATGTTAGAAGTTAACCCCCGTGACAGCTGAGCAAGAAGCAGGGAAACCCAAATGCTTGACGTGGCTTTTTTTTCTTTTTTCTTTCCTTTTTCCTCTTCTTAGCAAAAGATGGGAAAGAAGCAGAATGGCAAGAGTAAGAAAGTGGAGGAAGCGGAACCCGAGGAGTTTGTGGTGGAGAAGGTGTTGGACCGGAGAGTGGTGAACGGGAAAGTGGAATATTTCTTAAAATGGAAAGGCTTTACAGAGTAAGCAGCCCCCAGTAAGCCTCTGTCAGATGGGACTGTGGGTATTGGAAGGTCTGGAGCACTTAACAGATGTCAAAGCCTGGGGCTCAGCAGCCCAGGACCTTTCCCTGTGTGGCCCCCCTGACCTCTGTCAGTGACTGGCCTGAGGACTTCCCAACCCCCACCTCTAATTTCAGGGTACACGATTTGGTGTAAGTTGGGAAACATGGTGGGGGGGTAGGGGTGATGACTCAGGCAGGAGCTGGCCTATTAGTCCTGTTGTAAAGGCCACAGAATTGACCCTGCTGTTTGTGGCATGCATCAGGAGAAGCATTCAGTGCCTTTTGATTGTAGCAGTATTGACCTCTATGCGTTGAACCTCTGTCCATCCACTGTGTGGACAGGAGGCCTCTTGAGCCTCCAGAGACAGAATGCTTTTTTTTAAACCCTGGTCCCAAACTAAGAAGTTGAGTTCTCTGTGCTCCAGTCACCCATGGGTGGTGCCAGGGCTGTTGCTGCTGTGGAGTTTAGGCACAGCAGTGGAACCAGGCTTTATGGTGATTCATACCAGTTCAATAGTACCTGTTGCTAGCCTTCATGTAATTTCTAAGGTGTATGGAACACTTTACAAAGACTGTCTTATTTGATCTGCGAGGCAAACCTGAAAGTAGATACCAACCTTATCTTCATTTTTGAGATGAGAAAACTTCATTGGGAGAGGGGAAATGACTTGCCCAGGGTCACACTGCCAGTCAGTGCCAGTTGTCCGAACTTGGTCTCCCTGACTGCAAGCTCAGACTCTGTCCACTGAGCCTCATAGCTAATGGGATAAACGTCCAGTTGTATATTTTTTTCAACCTAGCTTTCCCACTCCCTCTCCCTTTTAGACCACATCTTCCCATAAAAATTGCAAGGCCCTGGCTTGAGTCTTTGTATCTCTTAAACGACCTGGTGCACAAGGCATGGATAACTTGGACATGAGCTAGTTGGTGTTTTTGTAGTTTTTTCTGTTGTGAAAGTGACTTTTTTGCTGCCCAAGTTTGAGGAGGGCCTTGGAGGAGCCTTAAGGGGCCTTGGGCATCTGGCCTTGAGCTGAGGGTGCTTGTCACCCACATTAAGAGCCAGGGCGTAGGAGGAATCCAAATGGTAATTATGGTACGAGGGCATTGACCGTGAAAAAGAAACCTAGCAGACAGTTACATTGTAATGTTGTAGCTTCAGCTCCTTGGAATCCACAGATGGGGGGGGTGGGGCTGAAGCTGCTACTGCCCTGTCAAATAACTGCACCCACTGAATGCATCCTCACCTTCAACTCCCCCAGGTGGAGCTTCGGGGAAAAACAGATTGGGCTGAGGAGGAAATCTTGCCGCCTGGGAGAAGTCCCAGAGCTCTTGTTGTATTTCCTTTATTTGGCAGCTTGATAGAGCCCCCGCCTGAACCCTCTACAGAAAACCACAGGTGCTTCCTTGCCTGGCTCTGTGACTTTCTCTATGGAGGTGTCCTGGGTCCATGAACGTTAAGCACCTACTATATGCTCAGCACCAGGGGTTCCAAGAAAGACCAGGCACACCTCTTGCCCTGGGGGGCTCACCATCTGAAGAAGGAAGACAAGAAGTGAAAAGATGGGTTGATAGGAAATAGAGAAGGGACTAGAATCCAGAGGGTGGGGGTGGACTGGCCCTGGAAGGAAGCGCAGAAGCTTTGGAGAAGAGGGAGTGGAATGGTCAGACCTGCACTCTAGGAAGGTCATTGCCCATCCAGCAGGTGGCACTGTCAGAGGAAAGGAGGTGTGAACAAGATGGTAGAAGGCCAGGTGGCCAGGCCTTGGCAGCCAAGGGTCAGAGGGGAGCGGGAGGATAACCCCTGGGGCCCGAGAGGAGGATGGCGCCCTCTGCAGGACCATAGCTCGAGCCAGATTTAGTGGTGGGCAAATGGAATTGTAGGAAAAGGTTTCTTCCCAGCTTACAAGGAATGTTTCTGTATTTCAGCCACGTTGATCCCTGTCATTACACTTGATTAGACATAATCTGGTCCTGCTACCAATTAGAAATGAAGATTGGTGTTAACAGGCACACACAGTCATTATCTGTGCAGCCTCTGATCTTAGTCTCTTTACTAACATGGCTAAGTCATTGCATTTGAAGGCTCTGCCCTCAAGGTTTAGTCTCTCTGTCCCAAGTGCAAGTAGGAAAGAGCTCAGTACAATCAGCCTTATGCTTGAATAAAGTCTTCTTTGATAAAAGGAGCCTTTCTGGAATCAGGAAGTGCATGGTTAACCCAAACCCTACACCTCCCAGATGAGCAGGATGCTGGTTTCACATTTCACATAGAAGGGGGGGGTGGCTGGCACAATTTTGAGAGCCGAAAGTTTACCTCTGCCTGAATAACAGCATGGACTTAGAGGGCACTTGAGGGTTTCTAGAACGTTGCCCATTGGGTCGTTAAATCTAGATCATGAAAAGTGAGCCTTTTGTTTCCCTTCTGGATAAATAGGAATCAGGGGTCTGTGAAGACTGGCTCGCAGCCCTGGGTCAGATCTACAGTTGCGGGCACAGTGGCCAGGCTTTAACTTCAATTTAACAGAAAGCTGGGGATCCTAAGATTGATGAGGAGATGTAGAAGCTCGAGCGGCAGAGAGAGGGAGCAAAAACTGGTACCTATTGCTTTGTCCTCAAATAATGGGTGGTTTGGGGGGAATTTTCTCACAGTATGAAAATCCTCTTCTGCAGGGTGTTTTTGGGTGTTTGTGTCCAGGGCTGGGCAGACAGAATTATTGAATCCCTTCCCCTAGGGGAGAGAGGGGATGGAGTATCAGGAGGAACCTGGTAGATAGGAAAATAGATACAGGTTAAAGAAGGTTGGAAAGAGCGGCATTTTTTCCATCCTGAGGACATTGAGCAGGGAACGTGGCAGGAGTGTCCCACCTCCCTGTTGTGACCCCTCTTGGGTGATGGCAAGATAACTAGGGAAGGGGCATCACCTTTTATGCCCTGGGGAATTACTGCCTTGTCTAACTTGAAAGGAAAAGAGGCAGGTTCAAGCTTGATGTGCACTTTGGTATCTCAGTCTGTGGGAAGGAGGTTCCTTGTAGAGGTGGCAGGTACGTGAGGTCAGTAACTGGTGTGCCCAACAGTGGCTCCTTGTGGCTTATGCCCATACCAGGCAGCGTTCCGTGGAGGGCCTGCCATACCCGGGCCACATCCCATGGTTCTCAGAGGATCCTGGGGGTGTGGGGTGGGCCATGGTGTCCCCCTGCATGTGGATAGTGAGAAAGCTCCCAATGTTAGAACCTGGGGATCTGGGGACTTCGTTCAGTGCAAGGGCTGGAGCTGAGACTGGACAGGGACCAGGCTAGAATTCCCCTGCCGAGGAACCAAAGAAACTAAATGTGTGACAGTTTTTGTGTTGCCTTTCATCTGTCTACCTCACAAGGACAGCTTGGCTCCTCTAGGCTGATGCAGGGGAGGGACTCAGTTTTCTGATCTGTAAAAAAGTTGATTTGCTTTCCTTCCCTAAGTGATTATGAAGCAGCATTTGGACCATAGATGTGGCCGGCACCTTTTTGGAGATTCTCAGAAGTCCTGGCTGCTGCCTGTTCCTCGTGTGTCTCATGGTACTAACCAAGAGTCAGACAGGGCTTTGAGGTTTGTGTAAAGCAGATCACACACAAGCTACTGTGCCCACTTAAAGTTAAGGAAACTGAGGCCCAGCTAGAGAATTGTGAGGTTTCCCTGCAGGTGAAAGGGCGCATGGTCTAGTAAAGGCAGCAAACAGTGCATCTGGGGCCAGAAGACCTGAGTTCAAGACACTGCCCTTTGATAAGGACCTGCACAGATTTTGTGTCCTTTTTAGAAATGGGAAGTGTATCTGTGAGGAAATTGCTGTGTGAACTTGAGCTGTGAGTCTGTTATCACTGGTGCTGGACCAGCCTTGCAGAAAGACTGGACATCTCACTAGGCTGCTCTCCAGTGTCCAGCTCTGGCTGCATCCTCACTTGTGCCTCCAGTGGCCTTGGTGGTTTTTCATACTCCTGAGTCCCTCTGCCCTCCTTGCCCAACTTGCACTACCATGCTCTGGCCTGCTTCTCCTTCCTCTGTGGCAGATCCTTCTCCTCCACTTCATCCAGTTACTGCACCTTGTCATTCTGCCACAGCACTTTCTTGCATCATCAGTTGAGATCACATTTGCCAGGCACTTAGCACAGGGCCTGGTCCACTGTTGCAGGTGCTTCCCACCCTGCCTGTGCCCACAGGGAGCCCCTTTGCTCCTCTACAACCTGACTCCTTATTCATAGCCCACCCATCTGCTGAGTCTTCTTCCACTGTGCCCTGGGGAACCCCTGGGAGAGCCTTGGACAATCCTTCTAGCTCCTTGCTTTAATAGACTTCATGGAAAATTAGGGAACCTGGGTCCCTTAACCCTCTCCATTAGTGGTTCCTCCTCACAATCCTGCAAGCTCTTAGGACCTCTGCCAGCATCCCCCAGTGACATACCCCCCCCACCTTGTCCCTGCAACCAGTGGACTCAGGCCCATACCTCTCCTCCTATACACCACATTCCTTACCCTGCTTTCTGATGTGTCTGCCCTCTGTGTTTTGGTTCTTCCTCACCTGCTTTTTGAATGAATGGCTGAGGAACTTACAGAATCCAGCTGGTTTGACCCACCACACATTCAGGGCTCCCATCTTGAGCTAGGCCCATGTCTCCTCTTCTGTCCTCCTCTTCTCCCTGGTGCACTGACCAGAACTTGTCCTCCAGGCCTTTTTGACCCTCAAAGCACATCTGGCCACCATCCCTCCAACTTTGAGCACTTGTGGCAAGGAGGAGGAGGTAAAGATGACGGCCTTGACTCTGAGCCCTCTCCTTGTGTCAGTGTTTGAGGACCCCCAACCTCTCCTTCTGGAGATAGATAGTATGTGACATTTCTGCTGCATTCAGATGAGTGAGAGCTTGCCTGAGCTCTTAACTAACTGTTGAGTTGGGAAGGGGAGGGAGGTCGTGTTCAAAGTCTGGGACCTCCACTAAGCAGCCATTGTCCAGACATGGCTCTCTTTGAGAAGCCCTGGGGGCTCTGGGATGGTGGAGGGTCTGTCGGTTGTGTTACATGCACTCTTTTAGATCTCATGCTATCCTGTTCTGTAACACACTTGTTCCAAACTGCTCATTCACTTTTAAATGCTGGCACCTGTCTGGACCAAGGGTGGGGAACTACTGCCTTGAGGCCACCTGTGCCTCTCTAGGTCCTCAGGTGCAGCCCAAACTTCACAGAACAAATGCCCTTAATAAAAGTATTTGTTCTGTAAACTTGGATTCAGTCAAACGGCCATACCTGAGGACCTAGAAGGCCAGGTTCCCCCTCCCTAGTCTGGATGCCAGGTTGTTCCTGCTAGTGACAAGGGCATTTGTGGAGATACTCAAATGGGATGGTCCTTGAGGGCCTACCATCTGCTGAACGCCATCACCTTGGACTCTCCCAAACAGTGCCGACAACACATGGGAACCCGAGGAAAACTTGGATTGTCCAGAGTTAATTGAAGCGTTTCTGAATTCTCAGAAGGCTGGTAAAGAAAAAGATGGAGCCAAGAGAAAGTCTTTGTCTGACAGCGAGTCAGATGATAGCAAGTCGAAAAAGAAGCGTGAGTCGGTGAGTGTTCTGGATTCTTCCCTGGGAGGGCCCCCCAGAGATCTCCATTATGACTCTGAAGCTAGTTATTCCACTTGGAAAGTCCTGGGCAGTTGACCTCTGCCCCTTGGTCTTGCACAGCCTATTTCCCAGCTCTTGCCTCAGTTTCCTCTCTGGGACGAACTGCCTGGGATCCATGCCAGCCCTAGTTCAGTGATCCAAAGTCCCCCAAGCCTATCCCCACCAGGAGACATGTTTCATTAAGCCCCGGCTTTAGCCGCCTTTTCCCAAGTCTCTTGATTCAGGGGGCTTGTTCTCCCACACATCCTCACCTAAGGTGCCCCTTTAAAAGGACATGTTCAAAAAGAGGGCATGTGTTTGGATCTTGGATGGCCTCCGTCCAAGTGTGCGTCCCCAAGGACTTGTCCCAGGGACTTTCCATAAACCTACTTCCTATACTTAAGGGTCATGGTCTGTAATTGGTGCATTTTTATAATCTTTCTCCTCTAAGAGGTGTTGTCTCACATTGTATAGTATTAACTCCACCAAAGCCCCTGACCAGGGCAGTTTTTGCTTTCTGTCAGCGTCAGAGCATCCATGAACAGGCAGCCAGTGCTTGTGGGAGTATGTGCTTTCATGTCACAGGCGATGAAGCGCGCAGGGTTTGGGGAACCCCTGGGCTGTACAGTATTTATGTAGTGAATTCATTGTGGAGAGTAGAAAATCGGCTGTGTTTAAAATGGGCTGTCATTACCTTTGTCTTCTGACTTTTGAATTGCTCAGATAGATCTCAGAGGCCCCCTTCCCCCATGAAATTCTGCTTGGTGATGGGGGTGGGGAATCTACAGCATTTCTCTTCTATGTGAGGATATTAAGTATTGCGGCCTTGATTGAATTAGGCAACCCAAAAACTTAACTGCTGTTAACAAAAAATCCAATCAAGGAGTTTGGTGTCTTTCCAGTGGCATAGCATGTCCTGTTGTGCATTTTAGTGTTCTGTATTGAGTTTCAGTCATCCCGATAATTCACATCAATTAACTTTAAAAGTTTTAGTCTTTCTAAATTGACAGTTCAAGACCTTGTTTGGTTGGGGGTTTTGTTCAGTGCTGAATTTAGATTCCCATTTGAGCCATTTAGATTTTCTGATTAGATTACTCATCGTAGCTTTTAGGAAATTCTATCCCAACTCCTGGGCTTTGTTCCTTTCCTTTGTAAAATGAGGGATTTGGACTAGCTGGCCAGACTCAGATGTGCCAGTGGGGAGAGCATTGGCTTAATGGACTCTTGTGACCTTTCATGACAGGCTGACAAGCCACGGGGCTTTGCTCGGGGCCTTGACCCGGAGAGAATCATTGGTGCTACCGACAGCAGTGGGGAGCTGATGTTTCTCATGAAATGGTAAGGGGGCAGGGTGCATATGTTGGGGAATAAATTTAAAAATAACCCAGCCATCTCTAAGGAGATGTTCAGATTATCCAGTTTAATGCCTCAAGGCTGCCCAGGTGGGTACTGAGAGAAAGGGACATTTGAACAGAGTCTGACTCTGCAGGAAGGAAGTACTTTGGGAGAAGATAACTTGAGCAGGCCCTTAAGGGGATCAGTCAGATGTGAACCATAGAGGTGAACAAAGAGACAGCCTTGCCAGAGGATGTCTCAGCAAGGACCCAGGCTTATTTGTGGTGGCTGCTGGGAAGTAGCAGAAGCAGGTGGGCTGTAGATAACCAGTAAGCTTTTGAGCTCACCATCAAGGTTCAAGGCCTAAGGGTGAACTCTTCAAGGATATATTGTTTTCATCCAAATAAAAGCATCCTTGACAAATTGATGTGTTTGAACGTACTTCATCTTTAGTTATAGTGGTTAACTTGTTAAAACCATAGCAAAAATTGTCCACCAGTATTCCTCGCTAACTTGTTGAAGGTTGGAAAGGGTCGTTTGGCAAATAGGATAAGCACAAGGAAGGAAAGATTCAAGATTACCCTGTAAAGAAGATGTGATAGCTTTCAGAGTTTTCAGCTCCCATAGGACAGTGTATAAACATGGGAGGAATCCTCAGCATTTGTTCGTTGTCAGTTTACCCACGATTGTCTCTTAGACCATCCCTTCCCCTGAAAACTGAGAAATAAAAGACAACAGTGTCAGACGCAGTAGTCTGTGGCAGTCAAAGTGGCTTCTCAAGGTGGATGTTGTAGTAGATAGCATGTAGAAGGTGGGGGCAGGGGGTAG
Organism: Notamacropus eugenii; assembly: GCF_028372415.1. Lineage (NCBI taxonomy): Eukaryota > Metazoa > Chordata > Mammalia > Diprotodontia > Macropodidae > Notamacropus > Notamacropus eugenii. The sequence goes on from NC_092874.1 coordinate 17,322,864, forward strand.
GGATTGGCTGCTTTTAGGGATTGTATAAAAAGTGTAGCCTTCCTTAGAAGTACTTTGGAATCTTCTGTGACTAAACCAAATGATATACTTTAGACCATAGACAGAGCCCTTCACCTCTTAAAGACAAATCTCTCCATTTGCAAAAATGAAAAGATAGCTTATCTAAAGGAGCTGGGGAGACATGAAGGCCATTCTCTGTGAGCCAATGACGCTGTCCTATAAACAGGAAGATTACTTTGTATTCCTCTCTCCTGCAAAAAGATGTATTGTAATGTAGTTTAGACCAATGACTTTTTTTTTTAAACTATGGGGCTTAATAAGTTGACCATCAGCACTTGGCTGGCACTGTGAGCCAGTTGATGTTCATTACTGTTTCCAGTGGCATGCATCAAAATCGATGTTTGCCTGCCCATCCTATTCAACTAACATAACATGTATGTGGTTAGGGGTAGGATTCAAGGGCGTTAGAACTGGAAATTAAAGGAAAGCTTTTAACCACCAAATATTTTTGGCGATCTTTTAATTTCATTCCATTGTCAAGATAAGAATAATTGAGTCTATTGAGATTCGTGTAAATCTGATACTATATGGAAGAAACAGCAGGGTGAAGTGTGAAGCCATTTGATTTGTGCTGCACTGGGTCCTCAGTTTGTGAGAAAGTCCCAGGAATAGCACTCGGAGCAGAGCCTTCAGACCTAACCCTCACCCTGATTTAATTAGAAGCCTAATCATCTCTTAAATCAGCAATTTAAAATTGTGTAAATATTTTGGTTGTTTTTTGACCCAATTTTTTCCACCTTCCACGCAGGAAAGATTCCGATGAGGCTGACTTGGTGTTGGCCAAAGAAGCAAACATGAAATGTCCTCAGATAGTCATCGCCTTTTATGAGGAGCGACTGACCTGGCACTCCTGTCCTGAAGATGAAGCACAATAATTTATGTTGCTTTTAAATATATATATATATACATACATACACACGTACATATATATATATATATTATAAAATCTGGATACAATTCCATTCTTTAATTTGTTAGCAGTGTGAGCACCATCTGCATCTAATGAGAACTGAGTTGGGTAGGTTTTAAAGTAGGTTTTTGTTTTTGTTTGGTTTTTTGTTTGGGCTGGTTTTTATTTTGCATCAACAGCACTGGTAACTGAACAAGTAAATACAAGCTTTCTGCATTTACTTAACATTTATCACAGAAGAGAGTATTTGATATGGAATTATTAACTTCCTCCACAGTAGAGAAAAACTTTTATAAATACTGATTAATACCTTCTGTAGTCACTACTCTGAATCCTAAGAAATGTTTAGCCCCCATGTATGCCTAAGGTTAGCTGTCTGAGACAATGTTGTGTCCATGTAGAATTTTGACATTCACTTGAAACCCAACTTACTAATAAAAGCTACATTTTACACCTAGAGGTAAATCTCTTGAAAGGTTGCTGCCGGCAGCCATTTCCCATTATTGCTCAGTTCTGGGGAGCCAAAGAGCCTGTTTCTCCTGAGTGGCAGAAAACCTGCTGCCTTCATTTTTCCAAACACTAACTTCTTTTTGAACAGAAGAGAATGATTTTATAGGCACTTTTGCAGCCTTGCTGGAGTGTTCACACTTGTGTAGTGCTCAGTGTCAGGGCCCTATTAAAGTGATGGTGAACATTCTCTGGATGCAAAGGACAGCTCCACATTTATCCAAAAGGGATACTCTCCCCAAAGCCTGGCTGGACTAGAGTGCAGCCTGCCAGGACTTGTGGAAGGGTAGCCATGCTGTTGGCAGGACCCTGCTATGGGTCCGGCACCTCAATCCTTGATGTTGCCCAGTTCTAGGTTAGAAATGTTCATGGGTAAATGCTGCCGGAACTTGTTTGAACATTTACCTAAAATGTTAAAATAGAACTGTTTTGGCCTTGATTTTTAAAAAAAGAAAAACTTGGACTTCCTACTTTGGAAAGTAGGGGTGTCCCATCTTATTTTACTAACCAAAGGGTCCTCTCTTAATCATGTAATAACATCCCCATCTGCTGGAACGTTCATATTCTGCCCAAAGGGCAGGCACAGGGGGAGGGAGGGATGGGTGTTTTCCTAACTATGGGCATAAATGGGGAAGCAGATGTACCATGTTAGGTAGTCTTCTATACTCTTGATGTGCATGTTTTTCCTTCTTTATCCCAACCCATCCCTTCAATGTAGGACCAGCCTTTTGAGTATTTGGGTCACTCGGCTCCGTGGGAGTCAGGCAAGAAAAATAACTTTGTAGTCCTTGGAATGTTATACAATTGTATATTGTTTACTTCATTGTAAATACTGGTGAACGGTGGTCAATAAATAGTTTTATATTCTTCCTTTACATGCAAAACCTTTTTCTGAACTCCCCTCACGGGGGCAAGGGCAGTGGGCACCATGAATGTCTCGCCAGCATTGATGAATAATTCCCTAAAGAACCAGTGAACAAACATCACCTTAACCTTTAAAGTTCGGGTTTATGTGTTTCTTTGAAGGATCAGTGGGTGCCTTTTGTTTTTATCGGGTATTTCCTGATAGACCTCCCACTGATATTAAATCCTTTGTAGCAAAGAGAACTGATCCCATAAAACTGACAGGAACGGCTGATAACAGCATTTGCAATGTCTGTGCCCATAGAACCCCAGGAGGTGAGTTATTGGCATTCACACATTGTTGCACTCATGTCTGCACTGGTTCTGCTTCCTTCACTTCTCCATCAGTTTGTGCAAGTCTTTCTGTGTCTCTGAGTCACTATGTTCATGTCTTTAACAGTGGCTGTGCCAGAGAAATCTGGGCAAATCATTTATAGCTCTGTGTACTTAACCCCTGAAGTGCCCCCTCTCTGGGCCTCTGCTTTTTCTATAAAATGAGGGGGTTAGACTAGATCCCATTCTCTAGGAACTCGATTGACCCTTAGTTAGTTTGAATTCTCTGACCCCAAATAGTGATCTTTGATATGAAATGTTATATAATACACTCTACATTTTCATGCTCCCTTTTACTAACTAGTCTTTGTCTCCTAATTAGAACTTATGGTTAAAACCTATAAGATATAATTGGCTTGAGGCCATTAAATTCTCAAAAATGGTGGCATATGGGGTAATGACAGGGTTACCCTGAAACACCTATCCCAACCCAGCTCAGTGTTCGTCCCCTCACAGAACAGGCATCTGGCAGGTGCCAGATTCTAGACAGGATACCAGGACAAGTAGGGAAGGGCAACGGGCTTGAACTTGGAAGCTGGTCAGGCCACCCCATGTGATAAGCTCTTATTAAAAATGGTTCTAATTAATGATCTCCCAGTAGCATCAGGGTTTTTCTTCCACTTGGGTTTTTATGAAAGGTAACGATGCTAGAGGGAAGCAAAAAAGGACACCGTGCCAGCAAAGTTAGAAGTCTTAAATTGTAACATGAAGACCTGGAAGGCAGCTCGGAGATGATTTAACCTAATTGTCTGGGTTTGGGATAGACAAGAGAATCTGCGTGCAAATTTGGCCTCACTCTTACAAGCTGTGTGTGACTCTGGGTGAGTCATTTAACCCTGATTGCTTCCAAAAGAAAAAAAAAATGTATTGGCTTTGTTCTTAACTAGAGATTTGTGACATAAAAGTGGTCAAAGCTAGCTAGCCACACAGGACCACCATGGTAGTAGGTGGGCCACGCTCAAGGACAGCAGTGCTGCTTATCTTGAGAGAAGGAAGGTGTATGTGGTTCTACAGTGTGAAAAGTGAAGCGTTACAGCGAACAGAGCCCCAGTGCAATGACTGCTTAGCGTTTCCCAGCAGATTCTCTCTAACGCATATCTGACACAGTTATGCAGCATTTTGCCAGAAGACCACAGCTCGGACATCCGTCTCAGCTGGGCCTCCTCACTACCTTTTCAGGAAAATCTGGTCTGGCCTACAGGGGGAATATTGTTCCCAAGGTTAAGATATGAGCCTCTGGCTTGCAGTCTGAAAGTCTTGCCGTCTCATCCTTGGAGGATGCTTCTACCTGTACAACTCTGCCCCGGTGACTTTCTTCCAGAACCTCCATTTTGAGGAAATACCTAGACCAGCCTTACTTGTCTTGGTATGACTTCACTTGCCTTTATGTGAGTACCTCCCCCCACGCTACTTTTTTATTCTCTTTTATATGTTGACTTCTCCATCAAGGGTGTAGTCTCTTTGCGGATGGGACTTTGTGTTTTGCTTTTGTGTGTATTTTCATCCCATTTAGTACTGGGCCGAGCTGATAGTAAGCACTTAATGGATGCTTGACTCAGTTGAGAGTGGACCTGTGACTAACACCCAATCAGCCAGCTCGTTCCACTTTCAGATAGCTGTTTTTAAAAATTTTTTTATTTTTTCCTGATTACATGTTAAAAACGATTTTCACATTCTTTTTTCAGATTTTGAATTTCAATAGCTCTTTTAAGGAGGACTCTGCCCCTGTCCAAGTTCTGAGGCTGTGCAGAACAAGTCTAAACTCGCTTGTCCACATTAGACAGCCTTCGGACACTTAATAGGGTCATAGATTTAGACCTAAAAGAGACTTTAGGTCATCAAGTCCACCTCCCTTGTTTTACAGAAAAGGCAACTGAGAAGTTATGAGATGTTCAGGGTCACAGAACTAGCATCTGAGGCAGGATTTGAACCAGCTCCCTCCTGACACCAAAGCCAGAACTCTGACCAGTGTGTAATAGTTGAAGCAAGCTCTGCTCCTCCACCCTGCCCCAGTCTTTTCCTATATCCCTTAATCTTTCATCCTCAAATGACATCACCATGAAACCCTTCACCATGCTTATTGTCTTCCTCTGGATGCTTTCAAGTTAATGTTCTAAATGGCGAAGTCAAGAACTGAGCAGAGTTTGAAACAACAGAAAGGACTCTCCGTTTGAAATCAATGCAACTTTGCCTTCAAATACTAGTTATGTAATCTTAAGGCAAGTGGCCTTTCTGAGCCTCAGTTGTACAAGATGCTCTGTGAGGTCCCTGCCGCCCTTAAGTCTATGAACCTCTGTGGTGTTGGAAGGGAATAATAGCATAAGACAGACTGAGAACTGGAAGATCACCTCCTCTCTAAAAAGAAGTGACATCTGCCCTAGAGGATGGGCTAGTTTTTCCTGAAAATATATTGAGGACGTTTCCAGCAGAGATGGTTGCCTTAGCTGGAGGCAGACCCTCTAGCTCCCCTGTGCATACTTCAACAAAAATCCCACAGTTGGCACCAGACCAAAGAATAAGAATCCAATGAGAACCATCCTGAGAAGTTCAGGGGCAATGGGCAGTGTGCCCCATTGCCCCTGTGTGATGAGAGAGCAGCCCTACACGCTTCCAGAGAGGCCCGGAAGGAAGCTCCATCCCAAGGTAGCAAGAGTGGAGGATATTTAGGAATCCTGAAAGTCCCAGGAGCAACCAGTGAAGCTTAGACAGCCAGCCTTGACAGTCAGAAGCACAACTGTCCATGTGGACATTCAAGTTTGCTTTGTACTCCGTTCTTGTAAGGTTGATTCCCAAGTGCTGCGATAAACAGCTCTCATTTTGAATCGTCAACATGGTAACCATTTATTTTTGTTCTTGTTGAAACTCTGTAGTCAACAATTACAGAAATACTGTGGTTGATAACTAGCATTCTCTGGGTACTAGAATAAAAAAACTCCAGCTTTATAATACCATTAAAAAAAAAAAAAACAAAGGCAGAGACTTAAGGGGGAAAAGTGGATTTCCCACAAGCACATTCTACCTAGAAGAAATGAATGAAGCAAGAGATAAAAATTAAAAGCTCTTGAGGTAAGAATTAGAATAAATAGGAAGTGCTACAAATTTGATGTGTCCCAACTTCTAGATTCTTTGGCACAGACCGTGGGGCCCTGGGACCTAAGTCATGAGTGAAATCAAGACTATGTGCAAGAGGTAGAAGAAACCAGCTTTGGGATTACAAATTCTGTGCTCAGTGGAGATTGCCTTTCTTACAAGAGGCTTTCAGTTCAGACAGCTTGTGGGCAAGTCAAGTACGTGTCGGCAGTGTGGAGGAGTGACCCCAAAATCGTTAATTGAGTCAATACATTTTTATTATGCCGACGAAAGCTTAAAACATTTCCAGGAATGCTACCAACTAACTTTCAGAACTAATCATAAGGCGATCATCAGAATAATATACCTAATTAAATTAATTTGTTTTTATTTCATTAAATCTTTTTGCCTCATAAAGAATGATCTTTAGAGAAGCCTTTCAACCTAGCAGAGATGTATGAGACTTCATGATGACAGCCTTCAGTTAGCTTGTTTATTAGAGACCTAGAATATAGAGTAAGAATCTTTGTAAATTGAGTTTAAGGCCCATGACATTCCAGAAAAGCCTTAAGATTTGGGGATGAAAATCAGGATTGATGCCTGTCATACTCATTGCTTGTTCACAGACAAGGGGCACTCAGATGAGCAAGCCAAGGACTCGTGGAAACTGATTTGTGCATATTTATGATCATAGGAGCTGACCTGGAGCAGGTAGATAGATGGTCTCTCATCCCAGGAAATCTTTCTGATCACAAATCTATGATGATACCTTGCCATTTCAGGGCAGCAAAAAGTGGTCTAAGAATGTTCTGTTTTTCTCCTTTGTCTCCACTTTTTTTTTCAGTCCAGAACTGTGATTTCACTTGTGTGGGAAACTCTTGGCTGGGAACTCCATCTACTTATGCAGACTGGCCCCTCTTTTGCAGCCCTAGTCTTCAGAAAGTAGGCAAGGGACAGACCTTGCTAGAGCATTTGTTCAGAATTTCTTCCCGATCTACGGTTCTCAGACTTTTACAAAGAACAGACCACTTAAAGAATCATAGATTTGGGACTTAGAGGGCACTGTCAGGGTCATCTATTTTAATCTTAACTCCCATTCCTCTTCAAAAGGCAAAATTCTTGGCTAACCATGTACCATCGAGGTTGGTTGGCAATTTGCCTTCTTAGATTAACTTATGTATTAAATCCATAGATTGGATCTGGTAGACTGAAGAGAACTGATTTATCAAAACAGGACAAATTTAAAAAATAAAGGAGAATTTTTAAATCATTGACTAGTGAACTTGGAGGACATATCCATAACTTAGAAGAGACCCTCTTCCTAAAGGATAAAACAAAGTATAGACACTCCTGCTGAGGCTTCTCCCCACCTTGTTCTTGTGCTATAACGTAGGGAGTTATGTTATAAGGGCCTCAGTTTCCTCATCTGTGAGGAAGTGTTCACCTCTTCTGTGTCATGGACTCCTCCCTCCACCAACTTTGGCAAGCTGGGGATCCCTTCTCAGAATAATGTTTTTAAGTAATTTAAGGAAATGCTAAATTTCAGTTAGAGATTAAGGTGTGCATTTTTCTTTTTGCTCATCAAAGTTCCTGGAGCCACTGAAATCTGTCTATCAACCTCTTGGGGATCTTTGAACCCCAGCAGTCAAGGTAGTCTATAAAATCCCTTTTCTCAATTCTTCATAATGTGGGAATCGTGGAAAGAGAGCTTTGTTTGAAGGTGGAGAACCTAGCTTTGAATCCTGCCCATTTCACTTACTCTAGGTTTGACCTTGGGCCTCTCTAAGCCACTTCTTGCTGGAAATCCAAACTGATAATAACTGAATAGAAAAAGTCAGAAATCCTAGCTTGTTGGCATTATTTTTTCTTCTGTTTTCTTGGGGTAGTAAGGTACAGCATCACTTTCAAGAGCAGACTCACACCTGTCTCTTTGGCTGGTATTCCACAAGCACTTTAATTTAACAATCATTTATTGAATAGGAGCTGAATTAATGTGTTTCGATGGATATTGAAGTGGCCGCTCAGTGCCAGCCTTCGGAAAGCAGCACCTTGAAGGTGTTTTCTTTCTTTTTTTTTTATTATTTTATTTCTTTTCAGTGTTCTACAATCACTTCCATATATTTTAGATTTTTCCCCTCCTTTCTCCCCTACCCCCCTACCTCCCCACTCCCTCCCTGAGATGGCATACAGTTTTATATAAGTTCTACACATACATTTCTATTAAATATATTTTCACCTTAGTCATGTTGCATAGAAGAATTAAAATGAATGGGAGAAATCATAAAACAAACCAAAACATAATACAAAAGAAAATGGTCTGCTTCATTCTGTGACTGAATTCCATAGCTCTTTCTCTGGATGTGAAAGGCCTTTTGCCTCAAGAGACCACTGGGAATTATTTAAGTCCTTGCATTGCAATGAAGTACCAAGCCTACCAGAAAAATTCCTTGCACACTGTGGTTGTTGCTGTGTACAAAGTTCTCCTGGTTCTGCTCCTTTCCCTCAGCATCAGCTCATACAAGTCTCTCCAGGCCTCTCTGAAGTCTTCCTGGTCATCATTTCTTATAGCACAATAGTATTCTATTACATTCATATACCACAATTTATTCAGCCATTCCCCAATTGATGGGCATCCCCTTGATTTCCAGTTTTTGGCCACCACAAAGAGCTGCTATAAATATTTTTGTACATGTGGGACCCTTTCCCATTTTTATGATCTCTTGAGGATACAGTCCTAGAAGCAGTATTGCTGGGTCAAAGGGTATGCACATTTTTGTAGCCCTTTGGGCATAGTTTAAAATTGCTTTCCAGAATGGTTGGATCAACTCACAGCCCCACCAACAATGAATTAGGGTTCCAACTCTCCCACATCTTCAGCATTTATCATCATCCTGCTTTGTCATGTTAGCTAATCTGATAGGTGTGATGTGGTACCTCAGAGTTGTTTTGATTTGCATCTCTCTAATCAATAGTGATTTAGAGCATTTTTCCATATGACTATAGAGAGCTTTAAATTCTTCCTCCAAAAACTGCCTGTTCATGTCCTTTGACCATTTATTAATTGGGGAGAAGGTGTTTTCACTATTACTGGGTATGTGAGCATCTGCCCACTAGATCTCACCTCTACCACACCAGAAGCCTCCCTTTTTTGCAATCAGTTGGCTTTTGGGTTGGAGAACCTGGGATTCCATGCTTGGAGCAAGTCCTCTCATTTCTGAGTCTTGGATTGTTCTCTAAAATGGAGTTTGTACTGAGATCTCTTGGAGCGGGTAGTGCACTGGAGCACCAGCCCTAAGAGTAAGGAGGATCGAAATTCAAAGACAACCTCAGACATTTATTAGCTGTGTGACCCTGGTCAAATGGTTTCACCCTGTTTGCCTTGGTTCCCTCATCTGTAAAATGAGCTGGAGAAGGAAATGGCCAACCACTCTGAAATCTCTGCCCCCAAAAACCCAGATAGGGTCACACAGCTGAAGGATCGGACAAACTGAAACAACTAAACAACTATCTCAACTCTAAATCACCGATCTACAATCGTAACACAGATTAGGAGGAAAATAGGAAGGCTCCTCAGTTGGAGTAGACTTGTGTGGGAGGGAGGGGGTTCTGCCATTACAGAGCTCTGTCAAGCAAATAGTCATTTCTTGAGCAATTTCTGCTGTCATTAAAAAAAAGTCAGTCCAGATCTGTCATTCCTCCCTTTGAAGAAATGCCCTCCACTGATGCAGATTTGCATGTGTTCCAAGCTAAATGCCTGGAAGTTCTGGCCTTGGGAGAACTGGGCTGTCTCTCCCTACCCCACACATACACCCTGTGGGACATTCCCTTTTTGGTCCCCCAGGGTGCCACTCATGATTTTCAAACTAGGCTGGCCTGTGTCTGGAATACTCAGAGCTTCACTGATTTGTCCAGGATCACAGAGGAGGGTCTAGAATTTGGAGTCTGCTGATCCTAGCCAGAGAGCCAGCTGGGGGCACCAAGGCAAAGCCCTTTCCCACGTTTACCAGCCCCTTCCTCCATTTCCAGTCCTCTCCTCCACACATCACTCCTCTATTATCCCTGTGCTTTAGGGTACAAAGGACTATCTTTGGTTTTTGCACCTCTTATCTCCAGCCTGTAAAGTTCTCCCTCCTCACCTCTACTTCCAGAAATCCCTGCCTTCCTTCTAGGTTCAGCCCAAGAACCACCTGGAGGCACATGACATGCCCAAGAACAAGTTGAGATCCTCAGTCACTAACACCCTTGGGAATCAGTACATGACTTGCAGATCAAACTGGATTCAACTTCATAAAATTAATAACTAGTATTTATTTATATGGCATTTATATTTGTTTATATGTTTTCTCATTTGACCCTTGCAAAAGGATGGGAGGGAAGTATTATTAATTTATTCTTCATTTAAAGTTGAGGAAACTGAAGCAGATCCAGGTTAAGTGACTTGCTGAGGGTCATACAGCTAGTGTCTGATCGGTAATTGAACTCGGGTCTTCCCGATTCCAAGTCTAGAACTCTACCCACTGCATCACCTAGCTGCCTCTCTATTTCACTGTGTTCAATTCTCTTCCATAAGCTTTTATTACTATGTGGAAGAGACTGAGGAAAGACAAAAAGTGGACATTCTCATGGAGGAAATACTATGTGCTCAAAGACAAGAAAAATCAGAATCCACACCAAGTAATTCCTGGGGTAGGCAGAGCCTGAGCAACTAGGAGAATCAGGAAAGGCTGTTTCCTTTTCCTATGATGGGACCTGAGTTGAGCCTTGGAAGGAATGAGGGAGTCCAGTAGACAGAGGTGAGGAGGAGGAGCATTCCCTTCTTGTACAAAGTCATGGTGTCTGGAGAGGGATGATCATATATTTGGAACTGCTAGTCAGTCACTTGGGCTAGATTGTAGAGCAAGGAGAGAAAGCCACCTCAAGGATCAGCAAATGTAAGCTGGACCCAGACTGGGAAAGGCTTCGAATGCCAAGTGGAGGAGTCTCTGTTTTTACCTTTGAGGCAATGGGAAGTTACTGCAACTCTTCTGTTCTAGAAAAGCATCAAGGTAGTGACTGTTTCTCTTTTCTACTTACTTGTTTATTTTTATGGGAAACTTGGCCCTCACCACACCAATTCCCCATGGGTGACAAAATTAACATTCATTTTTTAATATTTTGAGTTTGTGGAGTAGAAGCTGATGAAGATTTCATGGCTTCCTGCCAGTTCATTACAAAAGCAAGTCGGATTGGAAAGAAATCCCAATTTTCATTATGGAATCTTAGAAATGTTGCCCTCTGAGAAGTTAGCTTAGCCTTCTAGCACCAGCTCGGGCAGCAGTCATGAAAGTATTCCTGCAGGAATGTAATGAGGCTGCTGTGCTGGACCCTCCCAGCTGGCCAAGCGCAGAAGAGAAGGCCTCATCACTCTTCTGGCTCCTACCATGCCAGGGGACTTCCCCAGACTCCCCTTCCGAGGCCTTGTTATGTGTGCTTAGTACAGTGCATGCACATATAATAAATCCTTGTTGATTCAATGTGAAAGAAAGGAAATAACCAACACAAGCAAAAACTATTTAAAGCAGCTCTTTTTGTGTTGGCAGCGAATTGGAAATTTAAGAGATGCCCATCAATTGGGCGATTGTTGAATAAGTACTATATGATTGTGATAATATAGTATTGCGTGGTAATTATGAGCTCAATGGTTTCAGAAAAACCTGAGAAGACTTTTATGAAATGATACAAAGTGAAGGGAGCAGAACCAGACAAACTTTGTACGTGCTTTGCTGCATGATGATCAACTGTGAAAGACTTAGCAGCTCTGATCAAAACAATAATCCAAGACAATTCAAGAAAATTTTAAAAATATATACTATCTAGCTTCAGAGAGAACTGGTAAAGTCTGAATGCAAGTTGGAGAATTTTTTTTACTTTGTTTTTCTTGGGTTTTCCCCTCGTGTTCTCTTTTACAACATGGTTAATATGGCAGTATGTTTTGCATTACTTCACATGTATAACTGATATCAAATTGCTTGCCTTCTCAAGAAAGATTATGAGATGGGAGGAGGGGAGACAATTAGGAACTCAAAATTTTAAAAAATGGATGTTAACTTTTTACCTGTAACTGGGAAATATTTAATTTAGTAAATAAAATATATTGGGACAAAAAAGAAAATCTGACTTCAAATCCCAGCAATGTCGCTCAATGAATATGTGACCTTATATCCCTTCTCTAAATTTGAGCCCTAGCGGCCCCATCTATAAGATGAGAAAGATTGGACTCCATCAAGGGTCCCTTCAAGGTCGAAATCTGTGATCCTATGAATCTAGCCTCACCTACTTAATTCTCTGTGTGACTGTGGGCAAGTGACTTCTCCTCCCAGAACCTCAGTACCCTATTTATAAAATGGGGATAATATTTCCAGTAGCTCCTCCCTCATAACCTCAAATGAGATCATAGACATGAAGCATTTTGCAAATTTTGAAGCATTATAATATGAGGGGTGGGGTGGGGGAGTGTGGAGAGTATGGGGGGAAGGAGGCAGATAGAAGTGAGACAGGGAAAGACACAAAAGAGATACAGAGAGAAAAAGAGGGAGAGAGACAGAGAGAGATGTTAGTTTGTGCTTTCATTTGTCTTCATCTCATCTTTTTTGATGGGATTCAGACAAAAGCTGTCATGGGATAAATCACTCTCCCACTCTTCTACAGGATTCTCGGGTTCTGATGGGTGAGTTTTCACCTTCTCTGGCCTAGAAACAAGTTTCTAAGTCTCAGTGAAGACCATATATTCAATAAACAAGTATTAAGTAGCCACTACGGGCCTGGCACCGTGCTAAGTGCCGCAGATATAAATACTAAAAGGGAAGACAGATCCTGTGCCCTAAGAGTTTACAATCTGATGAAATATAACACTTAAAAGGAAAAATTGCTTCAAAGATAATACTTAAAAATACTTAACATACTTTTAAAAATACTGAAGGAAGTGGAGATAGGGTAGGGGTAGGGTGGGGGAGGGTACCTGTCTCAGGGACTTGATGGGGAGTACATCTCGATGGGATGTGAGATGTCTGTCGTAGCCCACTTCTTTAAAAGGAAGAGTGTACGGCTCCAGCTTCGGTCAGAGGGCAGAGGATACCAATGAAGTGTGAGTACCAAGGTTTATTGGCTCTTGCAAGATGATGAGATTTCCCAATGATGTGTATACTGGGGACCATACCAGACTAGGGCTGGGACTGAGCATGGGCTGCCAACTCCCTCTCCCTACACTCCTTTGTGAAATGTTGCCTACCTTCATGAGAATGGTTTTCTATCTGTATACCCAGTACTTAGCCAGTGGTAATTACTTAACAAATGCCTTAGCATTCTTTCATTCATAGTTAATATTTGTAATCTGTTGAAGAAGATGAAATAACTGGTTTTTGTAATTGAATAAAAGTTGTGGATGTCAACTCATTCTCTGGAGGCATCTTGAATATGAGATTGTTATCATTATTAAAATTATTATTACCTCCTCCACTGTTTTGCAGTAAGAAACCACAAAGGACGTACATTGGGAAGACACAAAGCACCTTCAATCTTATCAGACATGATGGATCTAGGTCCTACTACTAGGGGTTGCTGCTGTACCTTCCTGCTCCCTCCTCTGGGACACTTGTGCCAGCGGGTCCCACAAGCTCTGACTACCTATCTAATGCGAGCTGTCAAATTGCTTGTGGAATGGACATTCCCCACAAATTGTAAAGCCAACTTCTGGTCAAGGAGAAAGAAATCAGACTCAAATTTAGGGAATGATCCCTAAAGTTTGGCAAACTTCCCAGGTTGAAAGGGCTGTCAGACCCCAACTACTGTTGTTCATGTATTGGTCAATATTATAGGTCACCTTTCCCCAGAAAACTTCTTGTTGTGTTTGTCTTTTGTTCTCCAAGAGGACCATGACATCAAGATGATGACATGACTTGCAGTTGACTTTGATTTGAGTGAGAGAGGGTTGTGCAAGGTCACCAACCTCATCTTCTCCTCCTGAGCCATCTGGGTCTAGTGGCCTGATATTCATCAGGATGGCTGGAGATGGCCCAGCCCCAGAAAAGCTAAACACTCTTAAATATGCCAGATTACAGATCAAAATGCAAGATGTTTGTAGGGAAAAGCGGACAAACTCCTTGAGTCAGTCTCAGAGCTGAACTGTGGGCTCTTAGAATAATTCCTTTAAAAGAAGCAAATTAACCCTACCCACTGAGCCTCTGACTCTAAGGATGTTGCTGCCATAGTCAGCTGCCCTCTGGCCCTGGAACTTACCTCAGCACTTGGGACCCTCTCACCCTGCTATTCCTCCCTCCCCATCCTGCCTTCTGGACCCCTTCGCTCATTGGTGAGTTCTTTTCAGGTCCTCTATTTGGAAATTAGACCCAAACTTCATTCTCCTCCCACCTGAGCTTCTGACAATCAAGAATTTGTTATTCTGGCACCATTTGCCTGCCCTTCGTCGCTACCCACTCTGCTTTTCAGCTTCGTCTTATGTTAGTAGCTTGTAAGCCCCTTGAGTATCAGAACTGTTTCTCTTTACTTTTATTTGTATCCTTAGAGTTTAGCACAGTGCCTGCCACAGAGTGAGCCCTTAACACATCTTCTATGTTAGCCTGCTTATCTGTGAATCTTCCAGACCATTATTTCCAATCACAGTGCAGTTAATTTCTTCTTTTAAAATGTCTTTTTATGGGTACCTTATAAAGTTTGCTAAATACTCTGTGCCACTGTCCTTCCCTCCCTCCCCAGCAAAACCCTTCTATAAGTCAATAACATTCCCTCCCTCCCCAGTCCCACTGCCAGACACTGTATGCCCCAATCCACAGCCATTGTTTACCTCCTCTCTACTGAAAGGAAGGAGGCCCCCACATGGACGTGTTGGAGTTTGCTTGGACTGCTTCACAAGAGTCAAATGCTAAATTTTCAGGGTGAATGCTTATACTTCAAAAATTGACAAATGTGAGAAGCAAGCCTCAATTTATTGTTTCATTGATTTATGAAAATGTAGAAAATATTCATTTAAAATTTTAAATATTAATTATGTAGATTAAATGTAAAAGTGTGGACGCATACATATTTTTTCTGAGAGCTAATAGTTACAGTTTACCAGCACACCCTGTCTGGTTTACACCATCAACAAACTTATGTTAAGCACACAGCATGTGCCAAGTGACAAGCTCATATTCAGTCTTCTCCAAGTCCCGAAACGGGCAGGACTTGCCATCCTTTGGGTACAGGACATGTCTGTACAACCCTTTAGCTTACCGAGCAGATTTTCCAAGGGATGACACAAATGAACTTTGGGACCTTGGACTGATGACAGCTTTGTCGCTTTCATCCTCCAGATTGCTGGAGTCCAAAACCTGACTGACTGCTTGGTCTGTGGATGTTGTAGTGAGTTCCTTGCATGATTCCATAACTATGAACATCACCCAGAATGCACAGATTATGTCCTAGTTAATGAAGGGAGGTATGGGCCCCAACAGGACAATAACTGTGGGCTTTACCTACAGCCCCTACTCTCCTGACAACCTTGCACATAGTATTAGCTGCCTACATATTCAATTAATAAGCTGATGATGATTCCAAACTGGTAAAGAATCTGTTCAGGTGGTTGGGTAACAACTTGTGGCTGTTGTTCAGGCCTGTGTCACTCTCTCTGATCCCATTTGGGATTTTCCTGGCACAGATGCTGGAGTGGTTAGCCATTTTTTTCTCCAGCTCATGAGTAAACTGAGGCAAATAAAGTTAATTGATTTGCCCCAGAGTCACACAACTAATACGTTTCTGAGGTCACATTTGAACTCAGGTTCTTCTGACTCCAAGACTTGGCACTCTATGCACCATAGCTCCACCTAGTGGCCCCAATAACAAGGGTAACTAGCTATGCTTTGGTAATGCTGGAGCACCGACCATGAGAAGTATCCTCATGTCCCTTACCTATGTCATCATCCTTGGTCATTGCTGCCTCTCTTGTGTCTTTGACCAGGCAGCCTCCCAAAGAAACAAGGTCTGTCTAATGGTCCTTGATGCCTCTAAGAATCTCTTGTTCCTGATTTCCATAATATATTTCCTGTTGTTTGGTCATTTTAGTCATGTTTGATTCTTCATAACCCCATTTGGGGTTTTTTTTTGGCAAGGATACCAGAGTAGTTTGCCATTCCCTTCTCCAGTTCACTTTTACAGATGAGGAAACTGAGGCAGGCAGGGTTAAAGTGACTTGCCCAGGGTCACACAGCTAGTGTCTATGACTGGATTTGAAATCATAAATGAGTCTTCCTGATTCCAAACCCAGTGTTCTATCAACTATACCACCTAGCTGTCACATTTGTGAAAAACTAGCTAGCTACTGAAGAAAACTCAGACACAAGCCCTACATTGAGAGGCAGCACAGTCCTGAAGAAACAGCTCTAGATTTCTAGTCTGAGAAGCTGAGTTGAAATTCCTACCCTACCAGCCATGTGACTTTGGGCACTAACCACTCTGATCTTTGACTTCCTTATCTATGCAATGAAGGAATTGGACCTTTAAGATCCCTTCCAGCTCTAAAGCTATGACCTATAGTTTGGATGCAGAGATATTCCAGAGTAAATTCTGAGTTGGAGGAACAAGTTCAAATGAGTGATAAGCCCTCAGGACTGAATCCAGCATTACCAGAGCTCCAAGTTTAGAGAGACTGTGGACCATAGTTTGCATACTAATTCCTACCTAGGACTGCCTTTCTCCTCTCTCACCCCTTCTAGGTCAAATTTATTTTCCAACTCACTCTGCATATGAATTTTCTTGTCCCAGTGACTCATTCCTCTCTGTCTTATGGGAAACAGAAGAAAACCCAGTCAGAATACTTGCTATGAAAGCATATTAAATTCCTTGCTTCTCAGTTTTTCTAGAAATTAAGAAAGAATATTTCTCTGATCTAAAAACGTTTCCCAGACTTTTCCCAGTTTGAAAATAGGTAAAAGGTAAAGACTAAAGGTAAAATCCCAGGTAATGAATAAAGAGTAGAAACCAAACTTCTCTCCTTTCCTTCCTTGAATTCCCATCCCCAGAAGGAAGGGGCCTGTGACCCCTTCAAGGGAAGCTCCCTCCCAGAGAAATCAGAAAGAATGATGGATGATAATGGTCATTGGAAGGGAGACCCTTTCAGTCCTTGACCCAAGTGGTCAAGGGAAAATGAAAAGGAGAGTGACTGTGGAGGAAGGTTAACCTCAAACTATATTTAACCTATCATGACCTTTTCCTGGTTCAGGATCTGTATAAATGTTAACTCAGATTGTCTTGGGACAGAGAGATGTCCAAGAGCATGGGTGATTATGTCAATTTGAACATGTATCTCTGTAGGCTAGAAATGCTTGGGTTAAATGAAATAGAGTTATCTCAGGCAAACTTCAGCCTAAATTGCAAAGCATAGTATTAATATTTTCTCTTCAACACTACTGATGTCAGTTAAGTTCACCCATAGGGAAATCACAAAAATTCAAATCACAAACATTCATTACATTTCTATAATGTGTAGGGAACTGACCTAGGAGTTAGAAGAACAAAAATGCCCTCAAAGATGACATTAGATTCTACCAGGGTCATATGACAAGTCTTCAGATAAATAAACACAAAAGAATTCTATGTAATTTCAAGTTGTAGGAACCCCTTCACCAAGGATGGGAGGGGGGTTGGAAGCCATGGGAGGTTTGAGGAGGGATCAGAAGGTTTGTGGGCCTTGATAAGGGAAGAGTAGTAAGATTGCCTAGCAGCAGTGAGGGCCCTGTTGAGGTTTTCTTTGAAGTTATCTCATTTGATCAACCTTACAGCAACTCTAAGAAGTAGCTGTTATTATTATCCCCATAATAAGGGTCACACAGATATTAAGAGTCCGAGGAAAGGCAGAGGGAGAGGTGAAAAGCCAACAGACTATGGTCCTATGGGGGATTTCAAAATTCTTGAATATGGAGGTGGTGCATTTGTGGGTGATGGCAAAGTCAAGGGTGTAATCATCTTTGTGTGTGTGTGTGTGTGTGTGTGTGTGTGTGTGTGTGTGTGTGTGTGTGTGTGTGTGTATGTGTGTGTGTGTGTGTGTGTGTGTGTATGTGAGGTAGGGTGGAGGAGTAGCTCGTGGAAAGTGAGTAGGTTGAGGAATTGAGTAATTAGGACAGTTGAGGGAGAATCAATATGTTTGTTGAAGTCCCCTAGTATGAGGGCAGGAATTGGGGAGAAGAGGAATATTGCAAGTCAGGCATCTTAACTCATTGAGAAAGGAAGGGGAGTGTTCTAGGGGTGTATAGACCAGGGTGGTAAGTATAAACAGCATTTACCTCAGAAGAACCTGGTCACAGGGAGAGAACCTGGAAAACTAAGAGTATTCCAACTCCCCTGTCTCGACTGAGGAGAATGGGTGAAGGGGCAGACAGCGATGGGGATGGCAGATGGGGAGGCTGCGTCATCAAGGCAAGTCAGGTTTCAGCAGGAGCTGGTAAACAGAAGGAGTAGAAGAATAGAATTCTACTTTGTTGTCTATGGAACAGGCATTCCAGAGGGCACAGGGAAAGGGCCTAGGTAGCTAGATTGAAACTTTGGGGTAGAAGGGTTGAGGGGGGTGCAAATGAGGAATCAGGTGGTAAGGGGTGCAGATGGGGGTTTGGATTAATGTTAGGATGCTGACAGAGTTGTAGTTGTAGCTGCATTGTGCTACTACTTCTCCAGTAGTAGACCTACCAATCTCTAAGACTTACCAGTATGAATATTGACATAGCACAGGGAAGGAAGGTGGCCATACCCTGTGCAAAGGGTTCCCCTATTAGGGCCCTGCCTAGGCACATCAGGAAGGGTTATATCAAGATCTGAGCCATTTAAGTAGAGATATCTCAATGGCCTTTCAGTCACTGGATGTCCAGTAGACATCTTGAACCCAACATGTCCAAAATGGAACTCATCCAAGGGAGGGAAGGAGAAAATTTGGAAATCAAAAAAAAAATTTTAAATAAATGTTAAAAATTGTCTTTACATGTAACTGGAAAAAATTAAAATACTATGTTTTAAAAAAACTAAATGGAACTCATCATGTTCCCTCTAAACTCCCCCTGCCTCTTACTTTTCCTGTCATTGTAGAGTGCAACACCATCCTCCGAGCCCCTCAGGTTAACAACCTTATAGACAGGCTTACAACTCTCTCTCATACCTCATTTCCAAACTGGTACCAACACCTACCAATTTAACCTTTGTGACATCTCTCCAACCATCCCCTTCTTTCCTTTCACACTGCCCCCCTACTCTGATGCAGGCCTTCATCACCTTGATTATTGCAATAGGCGCTCGGGAGGGGGGGGTCTGTCTGCCACAAGTCCTCACTCTAGCCCCTCCTCCATTCAGCCACCAAAGTGTGTGTTCGTCCTTCCTTGCCAAAGAAGACCATGTCATCAGAGAAATAATGACATGACTTGCACTTGATTTTGTTTTGAGTGAGGGAGGGTTGTGCAGGCCACCAGCCTCACTTCTCCTCCAGAGCCATCTGAATTCAGTGACCAGATATTCATCAGGATAACTGGAGATGACCCAGGATGAGGCAATTGGGGTTGAGTAACTTGTCCAAGGTCACACAGCTAGTGAGTGTCAAGTGACTGAGATGAGATTTGAACTCGGGTCCTCCTGACTCCTGCACTGGTGCTCTATCTGCTGCACCACCTAACTGCCCTTGCCACCAAAGTAATTTTCCCTAAAACACAGTTTCAATCGTGTTACCCCCTCAGTCAGTAAACTGCAGTGGCTCCCTATTGCCTCTAGTACAGAATACAAAGTGCCCTGTTTGGCATTCAAAGCCCTTCATAACCAAGTTCCCTCCTATGTGTCCAGTTTTCTTACACCTAGCTACCTCCCATGTACTCTTTGATCCAGAGACACCAGCCTCCTGGCTCTTCCATGAACAAGAGCCTCCATCTCTCAGCTCCAAGCATTTTCTCCCGCTGTCTCCCACACGTGGAATGTTCTCCCTCCACTACTCCAGTAACCTCTCTGTCTTCTCCCTAAAATCCCATCTTCTTACAGGGAGGCTTTCTCAGCCCCTCCCAGTTGTCAGTGCCCTCCCTCTGTTGTTTGTTGTATACATAGCTCTTCTGTACACATTTTTTGGCTTGTCTCCCCCTTTAGACTGTGAACACCCTGAGGGCAGGGACTGTCTTTTGCCTCTTTTTGTATCCCTTGCCCTTAGCACAGTGCCTGGCACATAGGTGCTTAATAAATATTTACTGATTCTGACTCTAATAAATGTTGATTGATAAATAATAGTTAAACCTAGGAGAGCAAATCAGACCCCTAAGAAAAAAGGTTTATAGCAGCTTCATCCAGTTGAAAGAACATTTGATTTTATATCTAGAGAATTTGGGTTCTTTTCTGTCTGGTTCTTTCCAGAGAGGAAGACAAAGAGTAAACCTCTAGGTAGGAAGAAGCCTGAAGCTCTTCCTATCTGGGGCAACACACAAACCATGAATATGGGCCCTTGGTTCTTTTCTTCTTTGCTTTTAGATGAAAGAGTAACTGACTTGACTGTAACCTTGTGAGCTTCCAATGTCTGCTAAGTGGAGTGTGTGCCAGATTCTGCAGACAGTCAAGCCTATGGCCGACTGAAGTCCCCAGTAACCTACTTGACTCAGCATAACAGTGGACTGAGGGCACCCAAGAAGAGAACAGTGACCCATCTATCCACTCTGCCTCATTCAGATGTGCAGTTGTTGAGGTTTGGGGTGCTGGGACCCTGAAATACTGGCATGGCGGGTCTTGCCTGAGTGAATTCAACCCAAGTGTTCTTTCAGCTGAAGGAAAATAAAGTTTATTAAATATCTGCCAGGTTGGGTAGACTCTTAAGGAATCTGAGCATTTGTGTAGCTAATGCCAGTGGACCAGATTGAACCAGAGCCTTTGTAATGAAAACGTCAGCAACTAGATAGAATCTGAGCACGTTCATGGAAACAAGAAATACATACAGAAAGACTGAGGGAGGAATCCAGGGGTGGTCAAGTAGTCTGGGGAATCTGAAGGAAAAGGTGGGTCTAGGGAGGGTCATGATGGGAGTGGTCAGTAGCCTGGGGTGACTAGAGGTCAAATCTAGGGAAGGTCTTGATGGTAATGGGGTGATTAGAGGTCAGACACCAGCAACTGAGAAACAGAGATTAAAGGTTCTAAGGCTGAGCTGCTCTACCCTGGGAAGAAGGTGGTGCAAAGGACAGTGTGCCTCCAGAAACTTTTGGAAATTTTGTTCTTGCTATAACTTCTCTGTAAATGTCTGTAAAAAACTAAAGAAATATGGCTTAGCTATCTGGTACCTGCATGACCTTAAAGTCACCTGTTCCCTCTGGGCTTTAGTTTCCTCATCTGTAAAATGGAAAGTTTAGATTAAATGACCTCTGAGCTCCCTTCTAACTTTAGAACTATGGTCTTATTTCCAGTTGCACCACTTTTTTGTTTTGAAAGAATTACTTCCTTCATATATTAAATGGATTCCAAGAAGCTGTAAAAAAATCTGAGTCATTGTCCAAAAGGGACCTTTGGAAGCAGGACTAATTATGTAAATATTTTCTTTTTAATTTAAGGCTAAAAGCTTCAAATGATTTATTGTCACCTCTCTTGACAGTTCAAGGACATTTTAGCTGGATACTGAAGAGTGAAGTCAAGAGTACGAATCAGTGTTTACCATGCCGGCTCTCTTGGTTCATTATTGCCTCATGGTTCACTATTGCTATTTGGGCTGAATTTGACTTTTCCCAACTTAAGTGTTGAATTACTTGAGCATTATTAACTTGTACCTTTCTGATGAATCTGGACTTTTAGAAATGGGCATGTAGATTTTTTTCTTGTCTCAGACACTTTTTTATGGGATTTTCTTTTTTTTTCCTTTTTAAAAATTTTTTTTAAGTTTTCAACATTAACTTATATAAGATTTTGAGATCTAAATTCCTCCCCTCCTCAAGATGGCATACAATATGAAATAGGTTATACATGTACAATCATATTAAGCACATTTCCATGTTAGTCATGTTGTGAAAGAAGAAACAGAACAAAAGGGAAAAATCACAAGAAAGAAGAAATAACCAAAAAAAAGAAAATAGTATGCTGTGATCTGCATTTAGACTCCATGGTTCTTTCTCTGGATATGGACAGCATTTTCCATCATGACTCTTTTGGAATCGTCTTAGATCCTTGCACTGTTGAGAAGAGCTAAGTCTATCAAAGTTGGTCATAACACAATGTTGCTGTTACTCTGTACAATGTTCTGGTTCTGCTCACTTCACTCAGCATCAATTCATGTAAATCTTTCCAGGATTTTCTGAAGTCTGCCTGCTCATCATTTCTCATGGAACAATAGTATTCCATTACACCATCTACCACCACTTGTTCAGCCATTCCCCAATTGATGCGCATCCCCCCAATTTCTGGGTGTGTAAATTTTTAATGGGATGGTTAAATGGAATGTGGAGGCAAAGAGGGACCACCCTAAGGAGAATGTGGGGTTCCATTAAGCATCATTCTGGTCCTTATGTGGTGCTCTCTTGGACATCTCCAACCCAGCTTCCCTCATAGGGAGGATTTTCTTCAGAACACACTATACCTCATCAGCTACCAGAGGGACTTGGCTAACGTAGGTCTTATCAGAGCCAACAGGAGCCATCGACTATTGCTGGCGAACTTGCATCTCATACAAAGTAAGGGAAATAAACTTGAAAGCTGGAATTAAGAGAGAAATATCAATAATCTCAGTTGTGCAGACAATACCACTCTGATGACAGAAAGTGAAGAATTAAGAAACCGCTTGATGAGAGTGAAAGAGGAGAATGTAAAAGCTGACTTGAAGCTTAACATCAAAAAAACTAAAAAAAAACTAAGATTTTGGTAACTTATCCCATCATTTCCCAGCAAATAGAGGAGAAGAAATGGAAGCAGTATCAGATTTTATATTCTTGGGCTCAAGGATCACTGCAGATGGTGACTGCAGCCATGAAACTAAATGATGCCTAGTCCTTGGAAGGAAAGCTATGGCAAATCTAGACAGTATGCTACAAGGCAGAGACATCACCTTGACAATAAAGGGCCATATAGTCAAAGCATTTGCTCACTCACAATATGCGGCTAAATGGATTTATCACCAATGTTTACCCAGCCTCCCTTTCCAGACTTTTCAGCATGATTCTCCTTCATATATTCTATGTTCTGACCACACAGCCATAATTTGATATCCCTCACACGCAGCATCTTACACAGACTGCCTCACTAGGTCAAAAACTGGGCCCTCTCCATCTTTACTTTTTAGAATCCATAGCTTGTTTACAGACTCCCTAATGCCACCTCCTTCAAAAGGCCTACTTTGATCCCTCTTCTCTTCCCATTTGCTAGTGCCCTCCTGCTAATAATTGTTTTTTTTAAAAAAAAGATTTATTTTTTGAATTTTATTTTATTTTATCTTTTTGAAAAAGATAATTTTCAACTATCAAGCATTTATTTTTCTTCCTCCCACCTTCTCCCACTCAAAAGAAAGGAAAAAAGGAAGGAAGAAAGAGAGAGAAAGAAAGAAAAGAATGCAGGTATCATATAAAGACAATCAAGCAACAGAAATTCCCATGTTGGGAAAGATATGTTTCTCATTCTGCATGTTAGCCTCTCAATTTGCGGTTATGAAGTGGGCAGCATTCTTCATTAGACCTTTGGAATGATAGTTAATCATTTCATTGACAGAATTCTTAAGTCTTTCGGAATCATTCATTTTTACAATGTGAATTTTCTAATATCCGTGTTCTCCCAGTTCTGCTCGTTTTACTCTGCATCAGTTCATACACATCTTTCCAGATCTTTCTGAAACCATCTCTTTCATAATTTCTTATAGGGTGGTAGCATTCCATTATATTGATGTGCGGTAATTTGTTCAGCCGTTGCCCAATTGATTAAAATTCCTATAGTTTGCAATTTTTTGCCATCACAAAATATTTCTGTGCACATAGGACCATTTCCTCTTTTTTTTGACCTCTTTGGGGTATAGGACTTGTCGTGGCATCACCACAGGGTCAAAGGTCGTGCACTGTTAGTAACTTTTGGGGCATAATTCTAAGTAGATTTCTAGAATGCCTAGACTAGCCCTGACAGTTCCACCCAAAGTGAGGGCATCAATGTGCCTGTTTACCCACAGTCCCTTCAGCATGTTTCATTCCCCTTTTTGGGCCATCTTTGTCATTCTGATCAGTGGGAAATGGAACCTTAAATTTGTTTTAATTTTAATTTCTGAATTTATCAATAATTTAGAGCATTTTAAAATATAGTCTTAGATAGTTTTGGTTTCTCCCCTTGGAAACTACCTGTTATTATCCATAAACCTCTAATTTGTTTATGATGTGACTCTTTATATCTAGGTCATATACCCATTGGGAGCTCAGATTGCCGTAAGGCTTGAGATGTGTCTAAACCTAATTTTGGCCACATTGCTTTTCAATTTTCCTAGCACTTAAAAAAAAAAATCATATAGTGAGACCTGACCCCTGTAGCTTGAATCTTTGGACTTAATAGAATTTTGTTATTTAATCATTTTTTAACCATGTCTGACTCTTTGAGATGCCATTTGGGTCTTCTTGGCAAAGTTCCTCGAGTGGTTTGCCGTTTTCTTCTCCAATTCATTTTACAGGTGAGGAAACTGAGGAAGACAGGGTTAAGTGACTTGCCCAAGGTCACACAGGTATTAAGTGTCTGAAGCCAGATTTGAGCTCAGGAAGATTTTCTTCCCGACTCTCAGCCTGGCACTCTATCTGCTATGGCTCCATCTATAACTGATTTATAGACTAATAGGCTAGTAGTTTCTTATGCTTCCATACATTGTATACTAAATCTGTTCCAATGCTAAAAATTCCATTTTTAACCAACGCTAAATCCAAGAATTACTGCTCTCTAGTATTGTCTGAGATATGACCATATGCCTTCCTACTTTCTTCCCTCATTATTTTTTTTCCCTTAAGATTCTTAACCTTTATTTTTCCCTAGCTCTACAAAGTCGTTGTTGTGTTCATCCTTTGTCTCTGAAGAAGACCACACCATCAGAGAAACGATGACATGACTTGCACTTGACTTTGTTCTGAGTGAGGGAGGGCTGTGCAGGTCACCAGCTTCATTTCTCCTCCAGAGCCATCTGAATCCAGTGACCAGATAGTCATCAGGATGAATGGAGATGACCCAGAATGAGGCAATTGGGGTTGAGTGACTTGCCCAAGGTCACACAGCTAGTGAGTGTCAAGTATCTGAGATGAGAGCTCAGGTCCTCCTGACTCCTGCACTGGTGCTCTAGCTACTGTACCACCCAGCTGCCCCTTTAAAGAGGCAAAGAAGAGAAAGACATCAGGCTGGGAGGGAAACAGCAACGGTTACTATTGATAATCACTCTGAAGCCAGGAGGGTCCAGAAGAGAGCCTTGAGGCAGGGAGCAGAGGCTCCATGGTGTCTGAGCTTCAGAGCTCTATAGTCATTCTTTGCTGGTTTGATGGGTGTGGCACTAAATAAAGGAGCTAATGTAGGTATTATTGTCACTTTTCTGATATTGGTCTGGCCTATCTATGAGCAATTAATATTTCTCTAGTTTGTCTTTATTTTCTGTCTTTGTTTTGATTTCGGTCAACAGTGTTTTGTAGTTGTGTTAATATAGTTCATATGTATGTCTTGGTAGTATTTTAGACAATCTATAGTTATTTTGAATAGAATATCTCTTCCTATCTCTTCTTGCTAGATTACATTGGTATTATACAGAAATGTGGATGATTTGTATATGTTTATTTTATATCTTTCATCTTTGTTGAAATTATTCATTGTTTAAATTAATTTTAGTTGAGTTTTTAGGGTTTTCTAAGTACATTATCATGTCAGTTTCCTTTCTGTCTGTACTTAGTCTCTCAATTTCTTTTTGTGTTATGCTATAACCACCATTTCTAGCATAATATTGAATAGAAGTGGTGACAAGAGGCATGCTTGATTCACCCTTGAACTTACTGGAGAAGAGTCTATGTTATTCCTCATCTTGGTCTTAGGTATATATTATTTACCAGGTTAAAGAAAGGCTCATTTATTTTTATGTTTTATGGTGTTTTTTGTTTTTTTTTAAGTAACAGAAATAGGGTATTTTATTTCCTCCAAAGATTTTTTTTTGCTTCTATTGATATAATCATGATTTTCTTCTTATTCTATTATTAATATGGCCAAATATGGTTATTGCTTTCCTAATAGTATTTGATATTTTCTAATGTTTCCTAATATTATCACAATCCAACCCTGAATTTCTGGTAGAAATCCAAACTAGTAACAGTGGATAATCTTTGTGTTCTGTTGCTGTAAGATCTTTGTCCAGGTTTTATTTCAGATTTCTGCATCAATATTCATTTGAGACGTTGATCTACAGTTTTTGTTTTGTTTTGATTCTCCCAGTTGCTTATCAGGACCATATTTTTGTCATAGAGGGAATTTGGTAGAATCCTTTCCTTTGCTATTTTTGCGAAGAGCTTGTGTTGTATTAGAATTAATTGTTCTTGAATGTTTGATAGAATTTGCTTGTGAATCCACTGGTTTCAGGTCTTGGTTTTTTCTTTCACTCTTCATCTATAGATTTCTTTTTCTGAGATTGGGTTGTTTAAAGTCTTTCTTGTTCTACTAATATTGGTATTTTATATTTTTGCAAGTATCAATTATTTCTCTCATATGTCAGGATTATTGGGATATACTTGGGCAAAATATTTTCTAAAATATCTTTTTTCATTTGTTGTGAACTCTTTTACTTTTTTTGATAATAGTAATGTTTTCCCTCTTTCTTCTTTTTAGTCAAATTAGTTAGTGGTTTGGCTATTCCTCCCCACCTCCAAAAAAAAAAAACAACCTAGTTCCTTTCTCTATTTCTGATTTTGATGTTTTTTGTTTTAGTTGGTGGCAGGAGGAGGTTTGCTTTCAGTTTTGTTCATCTCTTTGGAGACTTTCAGGATTTCTATTTTGGTGTTTAATTTTCTCTAATTTAATGATTAGCTCTTTATCCTATTTTTAGCCACCCAGTTTCCTCTAGGATCTCAGAATATAGGTGATGTCTAGGTCTCCATATGAGTAAAAGGGTCTCCAGATACTGTATAAGCACCCCATTGGCAGCATATATTGGTCATTGGCCTTTATGGCATCCCCCCCCCCCGCCAAAAAAGGCAAAAAAGAACATAATGACCAATTGATCCAATTCATCTTCCCACTGTCCAACTGGTGACTGCCCAGCCACAATGGCCAATAACTCTCTGTCTGTCTTCCCAACTCTCTAGCCCTCTTGTAACCCTGAACCATGGTCTAATCAGCTCTTCCTTGTTTCTGACTGAGGAATACGATTTTACTCCCTGATAATCCCACTTATGGTCCCAGTAACTTTCTGGACTAAAGTGTCCCTTCCTGGTGTCTTCCCCACTAGAGATAACCTTCTTTTGGGCAAAGACTATCCTTTTGTATCTGTTATCTCCAGTTCTTAGCCCAAAGCTTGAGACTTAATAGATGCCTGATAAATGCTATCTTGTCCATTCATTCTGTCTACTTAGTGACTCTCATCTTCCTTGCTGCTAGTAGACCCATAATGTCAGCCTGGAGTTTGGCCTCCTCTAAGAAGCTAAACAAAATTAGGGCTGTCATTGGGAACAACCTCCTAATACTCCAGTGATGCAGAAAAGCATCTAATCTCATCTAAAGGGTTAGATTTCTTTTGGTAGGAAAATGAACCTGGAGCTGCTATAGATGCATTTAGGGTTAGATGCATTTAGATGCAGCCTAGAGACTAGTGCTACCCAGAACTTCCTCTTCTTTCTCCAGAAAACTGAGTCCCCAAAGATGAGATCCAGGAACTCTCCTCTTCGTTGGGTGGGGCAGAAATAATGACAGCAATAATAATAGGCAGTGAGCATTTAAATAGATCTTTAAAGTTTATTGTTGAGTCATTTTTCAGTCTCTTCCAGTAGCAAATTGTAAGAGTACAGACTGTACAGACTGTACAGTCGAGAAGTTTTTGTTCAGTCCTGTCCAACTCTTCGTGACCCCCTTCGAAGTTTTCTTAGCAGAGATTCTGGACTAATTTGCTATTTCCTTCTCTTGCTCATTTTACAGATGAGGAAACTGAGGCAAACAGGATGAAGTAACTTGCCCAGGGTCACACAGCTAGGAAGTGGCCGGTCAGATCCGAACTCGGAAAGATGAGTATTCTTGCCTCCAGGCCCTGTTTAACCTCTTTAATATTGTAAAGTACTTAATATTTGACATTTTTGATTCACTTGGTGAAGTAAGTATTCTAATTACCCTCATTTTACAGATGAGGAAATTTAGTATGAGAGAAGCTAAGTGATTTTTTTCTAGGATCACAAAACTTAGACATGTCTGCGGCAGAATTTGAACACAGGTCTTCCTGCCTGTACCTCTCACATTCTTTCCACTTCATAGCTCTAATGTGATTTTCTTTAAAGCTAGAGTCTTCTCTCAGAAATTAACTCCAGATAATCCGGTCTCCATTTGTTTATACTTAGGTGATTCCATGCTTTCTCCCATATCAGAAAGTAAAAGCCTTTAGAACAGGGAATGCATATTACTCTGTTTTGAATAGCCAGCACTTAGCTTGTAGATTTGGTGTAAATAGAGGGTAGGGATGCTCCCAGAAACCACTCTGTAGCGCCCTCCTTTGTCCTCCAAATGAGGAGAAAGAAGTCCATGGAGCAACAGAAGCCTCTGAGAGTGAGTTGGCTCACTTTTAGGGATCCTGTGTAAAGGGGTGATTCTAACCCAACAGAATGAACCGACCAATTCATCCCAGATTAATTCCCAACAGCCCAAGTCAATCTTATCATCCTCAATCAATAAGATTAGATCACACATCCCCAGGAAAGTTATGGAAATGTCTGTCCATGTGTACACTCTCCACTGGGAGACACAAGGTGTCCCCAAAGGGAGAACAGGGGACTCTAATGCTGATTGGCCTTGACTGGAGACCTTATTCAACCTCTTACACCTTCTTGATTAGTCCTCCACTGAGGAGCAGCTACAGGCAGCTACAGCCTAGTACAGGGTACTGGACTAAGTTAGAAAGCCTGGATTCAATTCTGCTTCTGACAAGTGCTCCCTGTATCAACCAGGGGTTGTTGTGTTCGTCCTTCTTTGCTGAA
The DNA here is from genome assembly GCF_028372415.1 of Notamacropus eugenii. Lineage (NCBI taxonomy): Eukaryota > Metazoa > Chordata > Mammalia > Diprotodontia > Macropodidae > Notamacropus > Notamacropus eugenii. Next base: position 17,351,817 of record NC_092874.1, read on the forward strand.
GAAGACCAGGCCATCAGAGAAATGATGACATGACTTGCACTTGACTTTGTTTTGAGTGAGGGAGGGCTGTGCAAGGTCATCAGCCTCACTTTCTCCTCCTGAATCATCTAGATCCAGTGACCAGATATTCATCAGGCTGACTGGAGATGACCCAGGATGCACTGGGAGACCTTGGCCCCTTTAGGCCAAAGTCTATGGAGGTACTCACTTAGGGGACAGGTCACTTTATATCCATGTGACTGAGGCAACTTCCTAAGATTTATCTACTAAGGCATAGAATTGCTATCTGCTTCAGGGCAGAGGATTCCCCTAGTAATGTGCCAGTGCTGCCCCAAATCACAGATCCTTCCCCTATTGGGCAGCAGACAGTGATTGGAAGAGGGTTAAAATTTAAACTTTTTCTCTGTACAAGACAGTGGTTCCTGGAGGCAGCTAGGTGGCTCCCGCCCTAGGCTTAGAGTCAAGAAGAGCTGAATTCAAATTCAAACACTAGCTGTGTGACCTAGGGTAAGTCATTTAACTTCTGTTTGCTTGAATACACTGAAGAAGGAAATGGTAAACCACTCCAGCATCTTGGTCAAGAAAGCCCCATGGACAGTATGGTCACTAAGAGTAGGACATGATGGAGTAACAAGAGTGATGAAGTGTCAGACACATAGCCCACAGGCAGCATGCAACCATGCAGCCCAAACCAGATCAGAACATTTCTGGGAAATATTTAACAAAGTAAATAAAAATTCAGTTAAAGACAGATAACATGACATCTTAAAATGAAGTCAGTTTGAAGCCTTCAGGGATCCTTAGGTACAGATTAGTGACTCCAGATTCTCTTTGAGTTTGACACTACTAGAGTGGGCAGACTCCTGGATATGGAGTCAGAGGTTCAGGATTCAAATCTCAGCTATACTGTTGCTGAGTCCTGAAATAAATCAAACTCAAAAGAAATCAAAATATAGAGGAAAAGATGTCTTTAATCCAGATAAAGAGGGCTGAGAGCCTGGGGCACTGCCATGTATCTGAGTATATGAGCATCTACAGAGAAGACTTAAAGAAAGATTTTTGTATAGTCAAAAGGAAAAAGCTGGGGTGAGGTAGAGGAGTCACATGAGAAATGAGGCCTAGTCATGAGGTTCCAGCCATTTCTGGTCATCTGAGCAAGAAAACCTACTTGATAATGGTAGTTTTATCCTTCACAATTTTCAAATTTCCCCAAACCTTAATGAGAGGGGCCAGGGGTAGCCTGCATAGCCCCAGTTAGTTTTTGTTTATAGGATTATAAGTTTCCCTGTCACGATTTATCAGTTCCGTGACTTCTAGCATGTTACTTTACTCCCCAAGACCTCAGTTCTAAATCTAGCACCCCATATTTTATCCTCGCCATCCCTCTCCTCACCCATTTCTATAGGATGACTTGCCCATGCTTCTCCTGCCTGGACCTTTTAGCTAAACTCTAAGTTAACCTTTTAAAACCTCAATTTGCAAAATTTTAAAACCAAAGGAGGCTGCTCCATTTACCTATATTTATAAACATGAAGGTACTTGGCAGTGGTAGGGAGGTCTTTCTTCAAGAGATGTCTTACATGAGTAAATATGGGCAGGCCCCGCCAAAACAAAGACTCTAAAAATGTGTCCTAGAATATTAATTTAAGGTTAAAACCCCTGGAGAAAAATGCAATTAAAGTTTTAAAAAATGAACCAGGTAATCTCAGATGTAGCATGATATTGGAATTTTATGCTGAATTTGTTTCTTTAATAAAGCAATCCCAGAACTGTAACAGCTAACAATTAATAATAATGGTAGACCTTCCATATGTCAGTGATAGTTTAACAGGAGAAAACATGACTGTAAGCTAATTCAGCACTCCAGAAAAAAGCAGGTGAAGGTTGAGCTCCAAACAACATCTGTCCTTATAATCCCCAGGTAGGTTTGCTGTTTCCTTGGTAACCAAAGAGGGAGGGAGCAACCCACCCTCAACCACCATTGTGGTCACCTTGGTTAGCCCAGTTTTCTCGGGAGGTAACTTGTGGGGGCAGGGCAAAGAACACTGAACTAGAAGTCAGGAGGCTGGGGTTTCCATGCTAGGTCTTCCACTGACTACATATATGAACTTGAGCAACTTGGCCTCAGTTTCCTTATCAGTAAAATGAGTGGTGATTACAGTAGATAATCATTATATTCTCTTCCCGTTTTTAAAATTCTGATTTAGTGTTTTTCTTTCTGGTATAAATTTGTAGGGAGAATGGAGGTGTAGCTGCTGAGTCTTGACCAGATTACAAAATCATCAGTTCAAGTCTGGAAGGGACCTAGTCGTTATCCAGTGCAATCTGTAGGCCAGCAGAGCACACCGCCTGTCTGCTGCTCATTCCCAGTCTCACCATTTGACCAGACCATCTTCTTTTGGGGTCATACATCTTTCTGAGGACAACTTTATGCAGCTGCTTCCAGATAATTCTGGTAATTCTTCTGTAGAACTGGTAACATGTTGCAGTCAAGTGTGTTGCCCTGTGGGTCAGCCTCAACTTCCCACTTAATTTAATCTAATTCAACAGTTATTAGGTATTGACTGTGTGCCAAGACAAATGTTAGGTACTGGGGATTTTTGTTGTTCAGTTGTGTCCATCTCTTTGTGACTGGAGTGGTTGGCTGTTTTCTTCTCCACCTCATATTATAGATGAGGAAACGAAGGCAAATGGGGTAAAATGACTTGCCCAGGGTCACACAGCCAATTAGTGTCAGAGATCATATTTGCACTTAGGTCTTCCTGATTCCAGGCCCCAAGGCACTCCAGCTGCCAGGTGTTAAGAATACAAAAATAAAAATGAAACAGTCCTTGCCCTCAACGAGCTTATTTTCTACTGAAGGGAAAGAACAGGCACACAGATAATTAGGAACAGGGACTGGATCTGAGTTTCATTGGTATAGATCTCTCATATGGGGAAAGTCCCTTCAACCATTCAAGTAGCCACCTTCTCTCCAACTTAAGAGTCCTAGACAGCTGCCTAGACAGGCTGAATGACTTGCCCATGATCATACAAGGTACTATGTGTCCAACTTGAACCCAGGCATTCTTGGCTTGGAGGCCACCTCACTTTCTGCCTCAGCCTTTAGACAGAAAATTTGACACAGTAAAAATATAGGATAAATATGAAGTAATTTGGGAAAGGGATGTCCTCAGAACTGGGGAGATTAGGACAGGCTTCCTCCAGAAAGTAGCCCCCAAACTGTGCTTTGGGGGGACCACTAATATTCTATCACTTGATAAACGTCTTAGTGTAAAAGATATACCTTTGGTGCTGAAGGAAGGATCGTTGAAGTGGAGGAAAGAGCCTGGTGACCACATGGGTCCTGGGAGGAAGGAAATTCCTAAAGCCACCTCAGGGGAGGGCCCCTTTGGTAACGGTCTCTCTGGCTTGTTCACAGTCAGGTTATGACTAAGCAAAGATGGTAATCAGATGGAGGAAAAGAAGCAAGAGGTTGGCTGAAGAAGGGGGACTGGGAGACATGGAGGACCCCTCTTGGGGGAAGGGCTGGAGCATCCTCTCATCGATTAATCAAGCAATAAGCACCTTCTATTGCGTGCCAAGTATCCCATTAGCAAAAGGGAAATAAAAGCAGTTCCTGGGCTCAAGGAGCTCACTCTGTAACTGGGGAAGATGACATAGACATACATAAGTATTCACAAAATACATTGGAGGTGAGGGGAGAGGAAGGACATTAGTGAGTGTAAGGAAATGCAAAATTTGAGCTTGGGGAAATGCAAAAACATCCCCTGCTCTCAAGCAGTTTACATGCAAATGCTGAAGATAACATGCAAACCCAGAATGCACACACATGTACACATATACATACATACATGTGTGTGCATATCTTGAAGTTTTTTAGGGGTGCTGGGACCCTGAAATAGTGACACGAGTCCTGCCTTGAATGAATTCCACCCAAGCCTTCTTTCAGCCAAACACAAGGTTTATTAGAACACAGGTCAGGGTGGATGTGATTCTAAAAATCCACCAGATTGGTCAGACTCTTAAGAAATCTAAGCACTTTAATGTAAGCTAAATGGATCTTTTATACAGAAGACAGTGGAAACAGAGAAGGGATGGAATTCAGGAGTGGAGGTCTAGGGTGGGGCCAGGTACAGGCAACAAAAGAACAGTTAATTAACTGGGAAGGGCCGATTACCTCAGGCATAGGCTGGGGACCTGGGCCACAAGGGAAAGTCCAGGGCTTTTCCTTTTGGGGGACAGATCTCAAAGACATGGTCTTT